>NW_027447114.1:0-101235 GCF_038048845.1 Mixophyes fleayi | reverse complement strand
TTTCAATTCATGATTCATGATTGATTTCATGATTCAATTTATGATTCATGATTCATGATTCATGATTCATTTCATTATTCAATTCATGATTCATGATTCATGATTCAATTGAGGATTCATGATTCATGATTCGATTCATGATTCATGATTCGGATTCATGATTCATGATTCAATTCATGATTCATGATTCATGATTCATGATTCATGATTCGATTCATGATTCATGATTCAATCCATGATTCATGATTCATGATTCAAATCATGATTCATGATTCATGATTCATGATTCATGATTCAATTCATGATTCATGATTCAATTCATGATTCATGATTCATGATTCAATTCATGATCATGATTCGATTCATGATTCATGATTCAATTCATGATTCATGATTTATGATTCAATTCATGATTCGATCATGATTCATGATTCGATTCATGATTCATGATTCGATTCATGATTCATGATTCAATTCATGATTCATTTCATGATTCATGATTCAATTCATGATTCATGATTCATGATTCAATTCATGATTCATTTCATGATTTATGATTTAATTCATGATTAATGATTCATGATTCAATTCATGATTCATGATGCAATTCATGATTCATGATTCAATTCATGATTCATGATTCAATTCATGTTTTATGATTCGATTCATGATTTATGATTAAATTCATGATTCATGATTCAATTCATGATTCATAATTCGATTCATGATTCATAATTCGATTCATGATTCATGATTCATGATTCGATTCATGATTCATGTTTCATGATTCAATTCATGATTCATGATTCGATTTATGATTTATGATTCAATTCATGATTCAATTCATGATTCATGATTCAATTCATGATTCGAGATTCATGATTCAATTCATGATTCATGATTCAATTCATGATTCATGATTTATGATTCAATTCATGATTCAATTAATGATTCATGCTTCAATTCATGATTCGAGATTCATGATTTGATTCATTATTCATGATTCAATTCATGATTCATGATTCATGATTCAATTCATGATTCATGATTCGATTTATGATTTATGATTCAATTCATGATTCATGATTTATGATTCAATTATTGATTCAATTCATGATTCATGATTCAATTCATGATTCGAGATTAATGATTCGATTCATGATTCATGATTCAATTCATGATTCATGATTCATGATTCATTTCATTATTCAATTCATGATTCATGATTCATGATTCAATTCAGGATTCATGATTCATGATTCGATTCATGATTCATGATTCATGATTCATGATTCAAATTATGATTCATGATTCGATTCATGATTCATGATTCAATTCATAATTCATGATTCATGATTCAATTCATGATTCGTGATTCGATCATGATTCATGATTCATGATACAATTCATGATTCATGATTTATGATTCAATTCATGATTCATTTCATGATTCATGATTCAATTCATGATTCATGATTCAATTCATGATTCATTTCATGATTCATGATTCAATTCATGATTCATGATTCATGATTCAATTCATGATTCATTTCATGATTTATGATTTAATTCATGATTAATGATTCATGATTCAATTCATGATTCATGATGCAATTCATGATTCATGATTCTTTTCATGATTCATGATTCAATTAATGATTTATGATTAAATTCATGATTCATGATGCAATTCATGATTCATGATTCAATTTATGATTCATGATTCAATTCATGTTTCATGATTCGATTCATGATTTATGATTATATTCATGATTCATGATTCAATTCATGATTCATAATTCGATTCATGATTCATGGATTCATGATTCGATTCATGATTCATGTTTCATGATTCAATTCATGATTCATGATTCGATTTATGATTTATGATTCAATTCATTATTCAATTCATGATTCATGATTCAATTCATGATTCGAGATTCATGATTCAATTCATGATTCATGATTCAATCATGATTCATGATTTATGATTCAATTCATGATTCAATTCATGATTCATGCTTCAATTCATGATTCGAGATTCATGATTCGATTCATTATTCATGATTCAATTCATGATTCATGATTCATGATTCAATTCATGATTCATGATTCGATTTATGATTTATGATGCAATTCATGATTCATGATTTATGATTCAATTATTGATTCAATTCATGATTCATGATTCAATTCATGATTCGAGATTAATGATTCGATTCATGATTCAATTCATGATTCATGATTCAATTTCAATATTCATGATTCATGATTCATGATTCAATTCATGATTCATGATTCAATTCATGATTCATGATTCGATTCATGATTCATGATTCATGATTCGATTCATGATTCATGATTCAATTCATGATTCATGATTCATTATTCAATTCATGATTCATGATTCATGATTCATGATTCAATTCATGATTCATGATTCAATTCATGATTCATGATTCAATTCATGATTCATGATTCATGATTCAATTCATGATTCATGATTTATGATTCAATTCATGATTCAATTCATGATTCATGCTTCAATTCATGATTCGAGATTCATGATACGATTCATGATTCATGATTCAATTCATGATTCATGATTCATGATTCAATTCATGATTCATGATTCGATTTATGATTTATGATTCAATTCATGATTCATGATTTATGATTCAATTCATGATTCAATTCATGATTCATGATTCGATTCATGAATTATGATTCAATTTATGATTCATGATTTAATTCATGATTCATGATTTGATTCATGATTCATGATTTGATTCATGATTCATGATTCAATTCATGATTCATTTCATAATTCATGATTCAATTCATGATTCATAATTAATGATTCAATTCATGATTCATTTTCATGATTCGAGTTTCGATTCATAATTCATGATTCAATTCATGATTCATGATTCAATTCATGATTTATGTTTCGATTCATGATTCATGATTCGATTCATGATTCATGATTCAATTCATGATTCATGATTCATAATTCATGATTCGATTCATGATTCATGATTCCATTCATGATTCATGATTCATGATTTAATTCATGATTCATGATTCATGATTCATGATTCGATTCATGATTCATGATTCAATTCATGATTCATGATTCATAATTTATGATTCGATTCATGACTCATGATTCGATTCATGATTCATGATTCATGATTTAATTCATGATTCATGATTCATGATTCATGATTCATGATTCATGATTCAATTCATGATTCATGATTCATGATTCAATTCAGGATTCATGATTCATGATTCGATTCATGATTCATGATTTAATCATGATTAATGATTCATGATTCAATTCATGATTCATGATGCAATTCATGATTCATGATTCAATTCATGATTCATGATTTATGAATCAATTCATGATTCAATTCATGATTTATGATTTAATTCATGATTCAATTCATGATTCATGATTCAATTCATGATTCGAGATTCATGAATTAATTCATGATTCACGATTCAATTCATGATTCATGATTTATGAATCAATTCATGATTCAATTCATGATTCATGCTTCAATTCATGATTTGAGATTCATGATTCGATTCATGATTCATGATTCAATTCATGATTCATGATTCAATTCATGATTCATGATTCGATTTATGATTCAATTCATGATTCATGATTTATGATTCAATTATTGATTCAATTCATGATTCATGATTCAATTCATGATTCAAGATTCATGATTTGATTCATGATTCATGATTCAATTCATGATTCATGATTCATGATTCATTTCATTATTCAATTCATGATTCATGATTCAATTCAGATTCATGATCATGATTCGATTCATGATTCATGATTCATGATTCAAATTATGATTCAATTCATGATTCATGATTCATTTCATGATTCAATTCATGATTCATGATTCATGGTTCATGATTCAACTTCATGATTTATGATTTATGATTCAATTATGATTCAATTCAATATTCATGATTCATGATTAGATTCATGATTCATGATTCGATACATGATTCATGATTCAATTCATGATTTATGATTTATGATTCAATTTATGATTCAATTCAGGATTCATGATTCAATTGATGATTCATGATTCATGATTCAATTCATGATTCATGATTCAATTCATGATTCATGATTCAATTCATGATTCATGATTCATGATTCAATTCATGATTCATGATTTATGATTCAATTCATGATTCAATTCATGATTCATGCTTCAATTCATGATTCGAGATTCATGATTCGATTCATGATTCATGATTCAATTCATGATTCATGATTCATGATTCAATTCATGATTCATGATTCGATTTATGATTTATGATTCAATTCATGATTCATGATTTATGATTCAATTCATGATTCAATTCATGATTCATGATTCGATTCATGAATTATGATTCAATTTATGATTCATGATTTAATTCATGATTCATGATTTGATCATGATTCATGATTTGATTCATGATTTCATGATTCAATTCAGATTCATTTCATAATTCATGATTCAATTCATGATTCATGATTAATGATTCAATTCATGATTCATTTCATGATTCGAGTTTCGATTCATAATTCATGATTCAATTCATGATTCATGATTCAATTCATGATTTATGTTTCGATTCATGATTCATGATTCAATTCATGATTCATGATTCAATTCATGATTCATGATTCATAATTCATGATTCGATTCATGATTCATGATTCCATTCATGATTCATGATTCATGATTTAATTCATGATTCATGATTCATGATTCATGATTCGATTCATGATTCATGATTCAATTCATGATTCATGATTCATAATTTATGATTCGATTCATGACTCATGATTCGATTCATGATTCATGATTTAATTCATGATTCATGATTCATGATTCAATTCATGATTCATGATTCATGATTCATGATTCAATTCATGATTCATGATTCATGATTCAATTCAGGATTCATGATTCATGATTCGATTCATGATTCATGATTTTAATTCATGATTAATGATTCATGATTCAATTCATGATTCATGATGCAATTCATGATTCATGATTCAATTCATGATTCATGATTCAATTCATGTTTCATGATTCGATTCATGATTTATGATTAAATCATGATTCATGATTCAATTCATGATTCATAATTCGATTCATGATTCATAATTCGATTCATGATTCATGATCATGATTCGATTCATGATTCATGTTTCATGATTCACTTCATGATTCATGATTCGATTTATGATTTATGATTCAATTCATGATTTATGATTTAATTCATGATTCAATTCATGATTCATGATTCAATTCATGATTCGAGATTCATGAATTAATTCATGATTCATGATTCAATTCATGATTCATGATTTATGAATCAATTCATGATTCAATTCATGATTCATGCTTCAATCATGATTTGAGATTCATGATTCGATTCATGATTCGTGATTCAATTCATGATTCATGATTCATGATTCAATTCATGATTCATGATTCGATTTATGATTTATGATTCAATTCATGATTCATGATTTATGATTCAATTATTGATTCAATTCATGATTCATGATTCAATTCATGATTCAAGATTCATGATTTGATTCATGATTCATAATTCAATTCATGATTCATGATTCATGATTCATTTCATTATTCAATTCATGATTCATGATTCATGATTCAATTCAGGATTCATGATTCATGATTCGATTCATGATTCATGATTCATGATTCAAATTATGATTCAATTCATGATTCATGATTCATTTCATGATTCAATTCATGATTCATGATTCATGGTTCATGATTCAATTCATGATTTATGATTTATGATTCAATTTATGATTCAATTCATGATTCATGATTCATGATTAGATTCATGATTCATGATTCGATACATGATTCATGATTCAATTCATGATTTATGATTTATGATTCAATTTATGATTCAATTCAGGATTCATGATTCAATTCATGATTCATGATTCATGATTCAATTCATGATTCATGATTCGATTCATGATTCAATTCATGATTCATGATTCATGATTCAATTCATGATTCATGATTCATGATTCAATTCATGATTCATGATTCGATTCATGATTCATGATTCGATTCATGATTCTTGATTCAATTCATGATTCATGATTAATTCATGATTCATAATTCATGATTCATGATTCAATTCATAATTCATGATTCAATTCATGATTCATGATGCGATTCATGATTCGATTCATGATTCATGATTCAATTCATGATTTATGATTTATGATTCAATTCATGATTCAATTCATGATTCATTATATGATTCATGATTCAATTCATGATTCATGATTTGATTCATGATTCATGATTCGATTCATGATTCATGATTCATAATTCATGATTCAATTTCATGATTCATGATTCATGATTCAAGATTCAATTCAGGATTCATGATTCATGATTCGATTCATGATTCATTATTCATGATTCATGATTCATGATTCAAATTATGATTCAATTCATGATTCATGATTCATTTCATGATTCGATTCATGATTCATTATTCATGATTCATGATTCATGATTCAATTCATGATTTATGATTTATGATTCAATTATGATTCAATTCATGATTCATGATTCATGATTAGATTCATGATTCATGATTCGATTCATGATTCATGATTCAATTCATGATTTATGATTCAATTTATGATTCAATTCATGATTCATGATTCAATTCATGATTTATGATTCGATTAATGATTCATGATTCAATTCATGATTCATGATTCATGATTCAATTCATGATTCATGATTCGATTCATGATTCATGATTCAATTCATGATTCATGATTCATGATTCATTCATGATTCATGATTCAGGATTCATGATTCAATTCATGATTCATGATTCAGGGATTCATGATTCAATTCATGATTCATGATTCAATTCATGATTCATGATTCGATTTCATGATTCATGATTCGATTCATGATTCATGATTCAATTCATGATTCATGATTCAATTCATGATTCGATCATGATTCATGATTCAATTCATGATTCATGATTCGATTCATGATTCATGATTCGATTCATGATTCATGATTCAATTCATGATTCATGATTCAATTGATGATTCGATTCATGATTCATAATTCATGATTTATGATTCATGATTCGATTCATGATTCATGATTCATGATTCAATTCATGATTCATTATTTAATTCATGATTCATGATTCGATTCATGATTCATGATTAGATTCATGATTTATAATTCAAATCATGATTCATGATTCATTATTTAATTCATGATTCATGATTCGATTCATGATTCATGATTCAATTCATGATTCATTATTTAATTCATGATTCATGATTCGATTCATGATTTATGACTCAATTCATGATTCATGATTCATGATTCAATTCATGATTCATGATTTCATGATTCATGATTTAATTCATGATTTATGATTTATGATTCAATTCATGATTCAATTCATGATTCATGATTCGATTCATGAATTATGATTCAATTTATGATTCATGATTTAATTTATGATTCATGATTTGATTCATGATTCATGATTCAATTCATGATTCATTTCATAATTCATGATTCAATTCATGATTCATGATTCATGATTCAATTCATGATTCATTTCATGATTCGAGTTTCGATTCATAATTCATGATTCAATTCATGATTCATGATTCAATTCATGATTTATGTTTCGATTCATGATTCATGATTCGATTCATGATTCATGATTCATGATTCAATTCATGATTCATGATTCATAATTCATGATTCGATTCATGATTCATGATTCATGATTTATTTCATGATTCATGATTCATGATTCATGATTCGATTCATGATTCATGATTCAATTCATGATTCATGATTCATAATTCATGATTTCGATTCATGACTCATGATTCGATTCATGATTCATGATTCATGATTTAATTCATGATTCATGATTGATGATTCAATTCATGATTCATGATTCATGATTCATGATTCAATTCATGATTCATGATTCAATTCATGATTCATGATTCGATTCATGATTCATGATTTAATTCATGATTCATGATTCATGATTCAATTCATGATTCATGATTCATGATTCATGATTCGATTCATGATTCATGATTCATGATTCGATTCATGATTCATGATTCGATTCATGATTCATGATTCATAACTCATGATTCAATTCATGATTCATGATTCAAGATTCAATTCATGATTCATGATTCAATTCATGATTCATGATTCGATTCATGATTCATGATTCATGATTCAATTCATGATTCATGATTCATGATTCAATTCATGATTCATGATTCGATTCATGATTCATGATTAGATTCATGATTTATAATTCAAATCATGATTCATGATTCATTATTTAATTCATGATTCATGATTCGATTCATGATTCATGATTCAATTCATGATTTATGATACATTATTTATTTCATGATTCATGATTCGATTCATTATTCATGATTCAATTCATGATTCATGATTCAATTCATTATTCATGATTCATGATTCAATTCATGATTCATGATTCAATTCATGATTCATGTTTCGATTCATGATTTATGATTCATGATTCATGATTCGATTCATGATTCATGATTCAATTCATGATTCATGATTCAATTCATGATTCATGATTCATGATTCATGATTCAATTCATGATTCATGATTCAATTCATGATTCATGATTCAATTCATGATTCATGATTCATGATTCAATTCATGATTCATGATTCGATTCATGATTCATGATTCGATTCATGATTCATGATTTAATTCATGATTCATGATTTATGATTCAATTCATGATTCAATTCATGATTCATGATTCGATTCATGATTCATGATTCAATTCATGATTCATTTCATGATTCATGATTCAATTCATGATTCATGATTCATTATTCAATTCATGATTCATTTCATGATTCATGATTTAATTCATGATTAATGATTCATGATTCAATTCATGATTCATGATTCAATCATGTTTCATGATTCGATTCATGATTTATGATTAAATTCATGATTCATGATTCAATTCATGATTCATAATTCGATTCATGATTCATGATTCATGATTCGATTCATGATTCATGTTTCATGATTCAATTCATGATTCATGATTCGATTTATGATTATGATTCAATTCATGATTTATGATTCAATTCATGATTCAATTCATGATTCATGATTCAATTCATGATTCGAGATTCATGATTCAATTCATGATTCATGATTCAATTCATGATTCATGATTTATGATTCAATTCATGATTCAATTCATGATTCATGATTCAATTCATGATTCGAGATTCATGATTCGATCATGATTCATGATTCAATTCATGATTCATGATTCATGATTCAATTCATGATTCATGATTCGATTTATGATTTATGATTCAATTCATGATTCATGATTTATGATTCAATTATTAATTCAATTCATGATTCATGATTCAATTCATGATTCGAGATTCATGATTCGATTAATGATTCATGATTCGATTCATGATTCATGATTCGATTCATGATTCATGATTCAATTCATGATCATGATTCAATTCATGATTCGATTCATGATTCATGATTCAATTCATGATTCATGATTCGATTCATGATTCATGATTCGATTCATGATTCATGATTCAATTCATGATTCATGATTCAATTGATGATTCGATTCATGATTCATAATTCATGATTTATGATTCATGATTCGATTCATGATCATGATTCATGATTCAATTCATGATTCATTATTTAATTCATGATTCATGATTCGATTCATGATTCATGATTAGATTCATGATTTATAATTCAAATCATGATTCATGATTCATTATTTAATTCATGATTCATGATTCGATTCATGATTCATGATTCAATTCATGATTCATTATTTAATTCATGATTCATGATTCGATTCATGATTTATGACTCAATTCATGATTCATGATTCATGATTCAATTCATGATTCATGATTCATGATTCATGATTTAATTCATGATTTATGATTTATGATTCAATTCATGATTCAATTCATGATTCATGATTCGATCATGAATTATGATTCAATTTATGATTCATGATTTAATTTATGATTCATGATTTGATTCATGATTCATGATTCAATTCATGATTCATTTCATAATTCATGATTCAATTCATGATTCATGATCATGATTCAATTCATGATTCATTTCATGATTCGAGTTTCGATTCATAATTCATGATTCAATTCATGATTCATGATTCAATTCATGATTTATGTTTCGATTCATGATTCATGATTCGATTCATGATTCATGATTCATGATTCAATTCATGATTCATGATTCATAATTCATGATTCGATTCATGATTCATGATTCATGATTTATTTCATGATTCATGATTCATGATTCATGATTCGATTCATGATTCATGATTCAATTCATGATTCATGATTCATAATTCATGATTCGATTCATGACTCATGATTCGATTCATGATTCATGATTCATGATTTTAATTCATGATTCATGATTGATGATTCAATTCATGATTCATGATTCATGATTCATGATTCAATTCATGATTCATGATTCAATTCATGATTCATGATTCGATTCATGATTCATGATTTAATTCATGATTCATGATTCATGATTCAATTCATGATTCATGATTCATGATTCATGATTCGATTCATGATTCATGATTCATGATTCGATTCATGATTCATGATTCGATTCATGATTCATGATTCATAACTCATGATTCAATTCATGATTCATGATTCAAGATTCAATTCATGATTCATGATTCAATTCATGATTCATGATTCGATTCATGATTCATGATTCATGATTCATGATTCAATTCATGATTCATGATTCGATTCATGATTCATGATTAGATTCATGATTTATAATTCAAATCATGATTCATGATTCATTATTTAATTCATGATTCATGATTCGATTCATGATTCATGATTCAATTCATGATTTATGATACATTATTTATTTCATGATTCATGATTCGATTCATTATTCATGATTCAATTCATGATTCATGATTCAATTCATTATTCATGATTCATGATTCAATTCATGATTCATGATTCAATTCATGATTCATGTTTCGATTCATGATTTATGATTCATGATTCATGATTCGATTCATGATTCATGATTCAATTCATGATTCATGATTCAATTCATAATTCATGATTCATGATTCATGATTCAATTCATGATTCATGATTCAATTCATGATTCATGATTCAATTCATGATTCATGATTCATGATTCAATTCATGATTCATGATTCGATTCATGATTCATGATTCGATTCATGATTCATGATTTAATTCATGATTCATGATTTATGATTCAATTCATGATTCAATTCATGATTCATGATTCGATCATGATTCATGATTCAATTCATGATTCATTTCATGATTCATGATTCAATTCATGATTCATGATTCATTATTCAATTCATGATTCATTTCATGATTCATGATTTAATTCATGATTAATGATTCATGATTCAATTCAGATTCATGATTCAATTCATGTTTCATGATTCGATTCATGATTTATGATTAAATTCATGATTCATGATTCAATTCATGATTCATAATTCGATTCATGATTCATGATTCATGATTCGATTCATGATTTATGATTTATGATTCAATTCATGATTTATGATTCAATTCATGATTCAATTCATGATTCATGATTCAATTCATGATTCGAGATTCATGATTCAATTCATGATTCATGAGTCAATTCATGATTCATGATTTATGATTCAATTCATGATTCAATTCATGATTCATGATTCAATTCATGATTCGAGATTCATGATTCGATTCATGATTCATGATTCAATTCATGATTCATGATTCATGATTCAATTCATGATTCATGATTCGATTTATGATTTATGATTCAATTTCATGATTCATGATTTATGATTCAATTATTAATTCAATTCATGATTCATGATTCAATTCATGATTCGAGATTCATGATTCGATTAATGATTCATGATTCAATTCATGATTCATGATTTATGATTCATTTCATTATTCAATTCATGATTCATGATTCAATTCAGGATTCATGATTCATGATTCGATTCATGATTCATGATTCATAATTCATGATTCATGATTCAAATTATGATTCATGATTCGATTCATGATTCATGATTCATGATTCATGATTCGATTCATGATTCATGATTCAATTCATGATTCATGATTCATGATTCAATTCATGATTCATGATTCAATTCAGATTCATGATTCATGATTCGATTCATGATTCATGATTCATAATTCATGATTCATTGATTCAAATTATGATTCATGATTCGATTCATGATTCATGATTCATGATTCATGATCGATTCATGATTCATGATTCAATTCATGATTCATGATTCATGATTCAATTCATGATTCATGATTCATGATTCAATTCATGATTCATGATTCAATTCATGATTCATGATTCATGATTCAATTCATGATTCATGATTCGATTCATGATTCATGATTCAATTCATGATTCATGATTTATGATTAAATTCATGATTCAATTCATGATTCATGATTCGATTCATGATTTATGATTCAAATCATGATTCATTTCATGATTCATGATTCAATTCATGATTCATGATTCATGATTCAATTCATGATTCATTTCATGATTCATGATTTAATTCATGATTAATGATTCATGATTCAATTCATGATTCATGATGCAATTCATGATTCATGATTCAATTCATGATTCGTGATTCAATTCATGTTTCATGATTCGATTCATGATTTATGATTAAATTCATGATTCATGATTCAATTCATGATTCATAATTCGATTCATGATTCATGATTCATAATTCGATTCATGATTCATGTTTCATGATTCAATTCATGATTCATGATTCGATTTATGATTTATGATTCAATTCATGATTTATGATTCAATTCATGATTCAATTCATGATTCATGATTCAATTCATGATTCGAGATTCATGATTCAATTCATGATTCATGATTCAATTCATGATTCATGATTTATGATTCAATTCATTATTCAATTCATGATTCATGCTTCAATTCATGATTCGAGATTCATGATTCGATTCATGATTCATGATTCAATTCATGATTCATGATTCATGATTCAATTCATGATTCATGATTCGATTTATGATTTATGATTCAATTCATGATTCATGATTTATGATTCTATTATTGATTCATTTCATGATTCATGATTCAATTCATGATTCGAGATTCATGATTCGATTCATGATTCATGATTCATTCATGATTCATGATTCATGATTCATTCAAGATTCATGATTCATGATTCATGATTCATGATTCATGATTCAAATTATGATTCAATTCATGATTCATGATTCATTTCATGATTCAATTCATGATTCATGATTCATGGTTCATGATTCAATTCATGATTTATGATTTATGATTCAATTTATGATTCAATTCATGATTCATGATTAGATTCATGATTCATGATTTGATACATGATTCATGATTCAATTCATGATTTATGATTTATGATTCAATTTATGATTCAATTCATGATTCATGATTCATTGATGATTCATGATTCGATTCATGATTCATGATTCGATTCATGATTCATGATTCAATTCATGATTCATGATTTATGATTCAATTCATGATTCAATTCATGATTCATTTCATGATTCATGATTCGATTCATGATTCATGATTCGATTCATGATTCATGATTCATAATTCATGATTCAATTCATGATCATGATTCATGATTCATGATTCAAGATTCAATTCAGGATTCAAGATTCATGATTCGATTCATGATTCATTATTCATGATTCATGATTCATGATTCAAATTATGATTCAATTCATGATTCATGATTCATTTCATGATTCAATTCATGATTCATGATTCATGATTCATGATTCAATTCATGATTTATGATTTATGATTCAATTTATGATTCAATTCATGATTCATGATTCAATTCATGATTCATGATTCGATTTAATGATTCATGATTCAATTCATGATTCATGATTCATGATTCAATTCATGATTCATGATTCGATTCATGATTCATGATTCAATTCATGATTCATGATTCATGATTCAATTCATGATTCATGATTCATGATTCATGATTCATGATTCATGATTCATGATTCAATTCATGATTCATGATTGATTCATGATTCATGATTCGATTCATGATTCATGATTCAATTCATGATTAATGATTCAATTCATGATTCATGATTCAATTCATGATTCATGATTCGATTAATGATTCATGATTCGATTCATGATTCATGATTCATGATTCAATTCATGATTCATGATTCGATTCATGATTCATGATTCAATTCATGATTCATGATTCATGATTCAATTCATGATTCATGATTCATGATTCATGATTCATGATGCAATTCATGATTCATGATTCAATTCATGATTCGTGATTCAATTCATGTTTCATGATTCGATTCATGATTTATGATTAAATTCATGATTCAATTCATGATTCATAATTCGATTCATGATTCATGATTCATGATTCGATTCATGATTCATGTTTCATGATTCAATTCATGATTCATGATTCGATTTATGATTTATGATTCAATTCATGATTTATGATTCAATTCATGATTCAATTCATGATTCATGATTCAATTCATGATTCGAGATTCATGATTCAATTCATGATTCATGATTCAATTCATGATTCATGATTTATGATTTAATTCATTATTCAATTCATGATTCATGCTTCAATTCTTGATTTGAGATTCATGATTCGATTCATGATTCATGATTCAATTCATGATTCATGATTCATGATTCAATTCATGATTCATGATTCGATTTATGATTTATGATTCAATTCATGATTCATGATTTATGATTCTATTATTGATTCAATTCATGATTCATGATTCAATTCATGATTCGAGATTCATGATTCGATTCATGATTCATGATTCAATTCATGATTCATGATTCATGATTCATGATTCATGATTCATGATTCATGATTCAAATTATGATTCAATTCATGATTCATGATTCATTTCATGATTCAATTCATGATTCATGATTCATGGTTCATGATTCAATTCATGATTTATGATTTATGATTCAATTTATGATTCAATTCATGATTCATGATTAGATTCATGATTCATGATTCGATACATGATTCATGATTCAATTCATGATTTATGATTCAATTTATGATTCAATCATGATTCATGATTCAATTGATGATTCATGATTCGATTCATGATTCATGATTCAATTCATGATTCATGATTCATGATTCAATTCATGATTCATGATTCGATTCATGATTCATGATTCAATTCATGATTCATGATTTATGATTCAATTCATGATTCAATTCATGATTCATTTCATGATTCATGATTCGATTCATGATTCATGATTCGATTCATGATTCATGATTCGATTCATGATTCATGATTCATAATTCATGATTCAATTCATGATTCATGATTCATGATTCATGATTCAAGATTCAATTCAGGATTCATGATTCATGATTCGATTCATGATTCATTATTCATGATTCATGATTCATGATTCAAATTATGATTCAATTCATGATTCATGATTCATTTCATGATTTAATTCATGATTCATGATTCATGATTCATGATTCAATTCATGATTTATGATTTATGATTCAATTTATGATTCAATTCATGATTCATGATTCAATTCATGATTCATGATTCGATTAATGATTCATGATTCAATTCATGATTCAAATCATGATTCATGATTCGATTCATGATTCATGATTCAATTCATGATTCATGATTCATGATTCAATTCATGATTCATGATTCATGATTCATGATTCATGATTCAATTCATGATTCATGATTCAATTCATGATTCATGATTTGATTCATGATTCATGATTCGATTCATGATTCATGATTCAATTCATGATTAATGATTCACTTCATGATTCATGATTCAATTCATGATTCATAATTCATGATTTATGATTCATGATTCGATTCATGATTCATGATTCATGATTCAATTCATGATTCATTATTTAATTCATGATTCATGATTCGATTTATGATTCATGATTAGATTCATGATTTATAATTCAAATCATGATTCATGATTCATTATTTAATTCATGATTCATGATTCGATTCATGATTTCATGATTCAATTCATAATTCATGATTCAATTCATGATTCATGATTCATTATTTAATTCATGATTCATGATTCGATTCATGATTCATGACTCAATTCATGATTCATGATTCATGATTCAATTCATGATTCATGATTCATGATTCATGATTCAATTCATGATTCATGATTCAATTCATGATTCATGATTCAATTCATGATTCATGATTCGAATCATGATTCATGATTCAATTCATGATTCATGATTTATGATTCAATTCATGATTCAATTCATGATTCATGATTCGATTCATGAATTATGATTCAATTTATGATTCATGATTTAATTCATGATTCATGATTTGATTCATGATTCATGATTCAATTCATGATTACATTTCATAATTCATGATTCAATTCATGATTCATGATTCATGATTCAATTCATGATTCATTTCATGATTCGAGTTTCGATTCATAATTCATGATTCAATTCATGATTCATGATTCAATTCATGATTTATGTTTCGATTCATGATTCATGATTCGATTCATGATTCATGATACAATTCATGATTCATGATGCATAATTCATGATTCGATTCATGATTCATGATTCATGATTTAATTCATGATTCATGATTCATGATTCATGATTCGATTCATGATTCATAATTCAATTCATGATTCATGATTCATAATTTATGATTCGATTCATGACTCATGATTCGATTCATGATTCATGATTCATGATTTAATTCATGATTCATGATTCATGATTCATGATTCAATTCATGATTCATGATTTAATTCATGATTCATGATTTGATTCATGATTCATGATTTAATTCATGATTCATGATTCATGATTCAATTCATGATTCATGATTCATGATTCGATTCATGATTCATGATTCATGATTCGATTCATGATTCATGATTCATGATTCGATTCATGATTCATGATTCGATTTATGATTCATGATTCATAATTCATGATTCAATTCATGATTCATGATTCAAGATTCAATTCATGATTCATGATTCAATTCATGATTCATGATTCGATTTATGATTCATAATTCATGATTTATGATTCATGATTCGATTCATGATTCATGATTCATGATTCATGATTCGATTCATGATTCATGATTCATAATTCATGATTCAATTCATGATTCATGATTCAAGATTCAATTCATGATTCATGATTCAATTCATGATTCATGATTCGATTATGATTCATAATTCATGATTTATGATTCATGATTCGATTCATGATTCATGATTCATGATTCAATTCATGATTCATGATTCAAGATTCAATTCATGATTCATGATTCAATTCATGATTCATGATTCGATTCATGATTCATTATTTAATTCATGATTCATGATTCGATTCATGATTCATGATTCAATTCATGATTTATGATTCATTATTTAATTCATGATTCATGATTCGATTCATGATTCATGATTCAATTCATGATTTATGATTCATTATTTAATTCATGATTCATGATTCAATTCATGATTCATGATTCAATTCATTATTCATGATTCATGATTCATGATTTAATTCATGATTCATGATTTGATTCATGATTCATGATTCAATTCATGATTCATGATTCATGATTCAATTCATGATTCATGATTTATGATTCATGATTCAATTCATGATTCATGATTCAATTCATGATTCATGATTCATGATTCAATTCATGATTCATGATTCGATTCATGATTCATGATTCAATTCATGATTCATGATTTATGATTCAATTTATGATTCAATTCATGATTCATGATTCGATTCATGATTCATGATTCAATTCATGATTCCTTTCATGATTCATGATTCAATTCATGATTCATGATTAATGATTCAATTCATGATTCATTTCATGATTCATGATTTAATTTCATGATTAATGAGTCATGATTCAATTCATGATTCATGATGCAATTCATGATTCATGATTCAATTCATGATTCATTATTTAAATTCATGTTTCATGATTCGATTCATGATTTATGATTAAATTCATGATTCATGATTCAATTCATGATTCATAAATCGATTCATGATTCATGATTCATGATTCGATTCATGATTCATGTTTCATGATTCAATTCATGATTCATGATTCGATTTATGATTTATGATTCAATCATGATTTATGATTCAATTCATGATTCAATTCATGATTCATGATTCAATTCATGATTCGAGATTCATGATCCATTTCATGATTCATGATTCAATTCATGATTCATGATTTATGATTCAATTCATGATTCAATTCATGATTCATGATTCAATTCATGATTCGAGATTCATGATTCGATTCATGATTCATGATTCAATTCATGATTCATGATTCATGATTCATGATTCAATTCATGATTCATGATTCGATTTATGATTTATGATTCAATTCATGATTTATGATTCAATTATTGATTCAATTCATGATTCAATTCATAATTCGAGATTCATGATTCGATTCATGATTCATGATTCAATTCATGATTCATGATTCATGATTCATTTCATTATTCAATTCATGATTCATGATTCATGATTCAATTCAGGATTCATGATTCATGATTCGATTCATGATTCATGATTCATGATTCAAATTATGAGTCAATTCATGATTCATGATTCAATTCATGATTCAATCATGATTCATGATTCATGATTCATGATTCAATTCATGATTCATGATTCATGATTCATGATTCATGATTCAAATTATGATTCATGATTCGATTCATGATTCATGATTCATGATTCGATTCATGATTCATGATTCAATTCATGATTCATGATTCAATTCATGTTTCATGATTCGATTCATGATTTATGATTAAATTCATGATTCATGATTCAATTCATGATTCATAATTCGATTCATGATTTATGATTCATGATTCAATTCATGATTCATGATTCAAGATTCAATTCATGATTCATGATTCAATTCATGATTCATGATTCGATTCATGATTCATTATTTAATTCATGATTCATGATTCGATTCATGATTCATGATTCAATTCATGATTTATGATTCATTATTTAATTCATGATTCATGATTCGATTCATGATTCATGATTCAATTCATGATTTATGATTCATTATTTAATTCATGATTCATGATTCAATTCATGATTCATGATTCAATTCATTATTCATGATTCATGATTCATGATTTAATTCATGATTCATGATTCAATTCATGATTCATGATTCGATTCATGATTCATGATTCATGATTCATGATTCGATTCATGATTCATGATTCAATTCATGATTCATGATTCATGATTCAATTCATGATTCATGATTCATGATTCATGAATCAATTCATGATTCATGATTCAATTCATGATTCATGATTCAATTCATGATTCATGATTCATGATTCAATTCATGATTCATGATTCGATTTATGATTCATGATTCAATTCATGATTCATGATTTATGATTCAATTCATGATTCAATTCATGATTCATGATTCGATTCATGATTCATGATTCAAATTATGATTCCTTTCATGATTCATGATTCAATTCATGATTCATGATTCAATTCATGATTCATTTCATGATTCATGATTTAATTCATGATTAATGATTCATGATTCAATTCATGATTCATGATGCAATTCATGATTCATGATTCAATTCATGATTCATGATTCAATTCATGTTTCATGATTCGATTCATGATTTATGATTAAATTCATGATTCATGATTCAATTCATGATTCATATTTCGATTCATGATTTATGATTCATGATTCGATTCATGATTCATGTTTCATGATTCAATTCATGATTCATGATTCGATTTATGATTTATGATTCAATTCATGATTTATGATTCAATTCATGATTCAATTCATGATTCATGATTCAATTCATGATTCGAGATTCATGATTCAATTCATGATTCGAGATTCATGATTCGATTCATGATTCATGATTCAATTCATGATTCATGATTCAATTCATGATTCATAATTCATGATTTATGATTCATGATTCGATTCATGATTCATGATTCATGATTCAATTCATGATTCATTATTTAATTCATGATTCATGATTCGATTCATGATTCATGATTAGATTCATGATTATAATTCAAATCATGATTCATGATTCATTATTTAATTCATGATTCATGATTCGATTCATGATTCATGATTCAATTCATGATTCATGATTCAATTCATGATTCATGATTCATTATTTAATTCATGATTCATGATTCGATTCATGATTCATGACTCAATTCATGATTCATGATTCATGATTCAATTCATGATTCATGATTCATGATTCATGATTCATGATTCAATTCATGATTCATGATTCAATTCATGATTCATGATTCGATTCATGATTCATGATTCAATTCATGATTCATGATTTATGATTCAATTCATGATTCAATTCATGATTCATGATTCGATTCATGAATTATGATTCGATTTATGATTCATGATTTAAATTATGATTTATGATTCATGATTTATGTTTCGATTCATGATTCATGATTTGATTCATGATTCATGATACAATTCATGATTCATGATGCATAATTCATGATTCGATTCATGATTCATGATTCATGATTTAATTCATGATTCATAATTCATGATTCATGATTCGATTCATGATTCATAATTCAATTCATGATTCATGATTCATAATTTATGATTCGATTCATGACTCATGATTCGATTCATGATTCATGATTCATGATTTAATTCATTATTCATGATTCATGATTCAATTCATGATTCATGATTCATGATTCAATTCATGATTCATGATTCAATTCATGATTCATGATTCGATTCATGATTCATGATTTAATTCATGATTCATGATTCATGATTCAATTCATGATTCATGATTCATGATTCATGATTCAATTCATGATTCATGATTCATGATTCGATTCATGATTCATGATTCGATTCATGATTCATGATTCATAATTCATGATTCAATTCATGATTCATGATTCAAGATTCAATTCATGATTCATGATTCAATTCATGATTCATGATTCGATTTATGATTCATAATTCATGATTTATGAATCATGATTTGATTCATGATTCATGATTCATGATTCGATTCATGATTCATGATTCGATTCATGATTCATGATTCATAATTCATGATTCAATTCATGATTCATGATTCAAGATTCAATTCATGATTCATGATTCAATTCATGATTCATGATTCGATTTATGATTCATAATTCATGATTCATGATTCGATTCATGATTCATTATTTAATTCATGATTCATGATTCAATTCATGATTCATGATTCATGATTCAATTCATTATTCATGATTCAATTCATGATTCATGATTCGATTCATGATTCATGATTTAATTCATGATTCATTATTCATGATTCAATTCATGATTCATGATTCATGATTCATGATTCGATTCATGATTCATGATTCATGATTCGATTCATGATTCATGATTCATGATTCGATTCATGATTCATGATTCAATTCATGATTCATGATTCATGATTCATGATTCAATTCATGATTCATGATTCAATTCATGATTCATGATTCGATTCATGATCCATGATTTAATTCATGATTCATGATTCATGATTCAATTCATGATTCATGATTCGATTTATGATTCATGATTCATAATTCGATTCATGATTCATGATTCGATTCATGATTCATGATTCATAATCCATGATTCATTCATGATTCATGATTCAAGATTCAATTCATGATTCATGATTCAATTCATGATTCATGATTCGATTTATGATTCATGATTTAATTCATGATTCATGATTCATGATTCGATTCATGATTCATGATTCATGATTCGATTCATGATTCATGATTCGATTCATGATTCATGATTCATGATTCATGATTCAATTCATGATTCATGATTCAATTCATGATTCATGATTCGATTCATGATTCATGATTTAATTCATGATTCATGATTCATGATTCAATTCATGATTCATGATTCATGATTCATGATTCGATTCATGATTCATGATTCATGATTCGATTCATGATTCATGATTCAATTCATGATTCATGATTCATGATTCATGATTCAATTCATGATTCATGATTCAATTCATGATTCATGATTCGATTCATGATTCATGATTTAATTCATGATTCATGATTCATGATTCAATTCATGATTCATGATTCATGATTCATGATTCGATTCATGATTCATGATTCATGATTCGATTCATGATTCATGATTCGATTCATGATTCATGATTCATAATTCATGATTCAATTCATGATTCATGATTCAAGATTCAATTCATGATTCATGATTCAATTCATGATTCATGATTCAATTCATGATTTATGATTCATTATTTAATTCATGATTCATGATTCGATTCATGATTCATGATTCAATTCATGATTTATGATTCATTATTTAATTCATGATTCATGATTCAATTCATGATTCATGATTCAATTCATTATTCATGATTCATGATTCATGATTTAATTCATGATTCATGATTCAATTCATGATTCATGATTCGATTCATGATTCATGATTCATGATTCATGATTTGATTCATGATTCATGATTCAATTCATGATTCATGATTCATGATTCAATTCATGATTCATGATTTATGATTCATGATTCAATTCATGATTCATGATTCAATTCATGATTCATGATTCAATTCATGATTCATGATTCATGATTCAATTCATGATTCATGATTCGATTCATGATTCATGATTCAATCATGATTCATGATTTATGATTCAATTCATGATTCAATTCATGATTCATGATTCGATTCATGATTCATGATTCAATTCATGATTCCTTTCATGATTCATGATTCAATTCATGATTCATGATTCATGATTCAATTCATGATTCATTTCATGATTCATGATTTAATTCATGATTAATGATTCATGATTCAATTCATGATTCATGATGCAATTCATGATTCATGATTCAATTCATGATTCATGATTCAATTCATGTTTCATGATTCGATTCATGATTTATGATTAAATTCATGATTCATGATTCAATTCATGATTCATAATTCGATTCATGATTCATGATTCATGATTCGATTCATGATTCATGTTTCATGATTTAATTCATGATTCATGATTCGATTTATGATTTATGATTCAATTCATGATTCATAATTCGATTCATGATTCATGATTCATGATTCGATTCATGATTCATGTTTCATGATTCAATTCATGATTCATGATTCGATTATGATTTATGATTCAATTCATGATTTATGATTCAATTCATGATTCAATTCATGATTCATAATTCAATTCATGATTCGAGATTCATGATTCAATTCATGATTCATGATTCAATTCATGATTCATGATTTATGATTCAATTCATGATTCAATTAATGATTCATGATTCAATTCATGATTCAAGATTCATGATTCGATTCATGATTCATGATTCAATTCATGATTCATGATTCATGATTCAATTCATGATTCATGATTCAATTTATGATTTATGATTCAATTCATGATTCATGATTTATGATTCAATTATTTATTCAATTCATGATTTATGAAATGAATCATGAAATCATGAATTGAATAAATAATTGAATCATAAATCATGAATCATGAATTGAATCATAAATCATAAATTGAATCATGAATCATGAATTGAATCATGAATCATGAATCATGAATTGAATCATGAATCATGAATCGAATCATGAATCTTGAATCATGAATTGAATCATGAATCATTAATTGAATCATGAATTGAATCATAAATCATGAATCATGAATTGAATCATGAATCATGAATTGAATCATGAATCTCGAATCATGAATTGAATTATGAATCATGAATTGAATCATGAATTGAATCATAAATCATGAATTGAATCATAAATCATAAATCGAATCATGAATCATGAATTGAATCATGAAACATGAATCATGAATCGAATCATGAATCATGAATCATGAATCGAATTATGAATCATGAATTGAATCATAAATCATAAATCGAATCATGAATCATGAATTAAATCATGAAACATGAATCATGAATCGAATCATGAATCATGAATCATGAATCGAATTATGAATCATGAATTGAATCATGAATCATGAATTTAATCATAAATCATGAATCGAATCATGAACATGAATTGAATCATGAATCATGAATTGAATCATGAATCATGAATTGCATCATGAATCATGAATTGAATCATGAATCATTAATCATGAATTAAATCATGAATCATGAAATGAATCATGAATTGAATCATGAATCATGAATCATGAATTGAATCATGAATCATGAAAGGAATCATGAATTGAATCATGAATCATGAATCGAATCATGAATCATGAATTGAATCATGAATTGAATCATAAATCATGAATCATGAATTGAATCATGAATCATGAATCGAATCATGAATCATGAATTGAATCATGAATCATGAATCATGAATTGAATCATGAATCATGAATTGAATCATGAATCATGAATTGAATCATGAATCATAAATCATGATCATGAATTGAATCATGAATCATGAATCATGAATTGAATCATGAATCATGAATCAAATCATGAATCATGAATCATGAATCATGAATCGAATCATGAATCATGAATTGAATCATGAATCATGAATTAAATCATGAATCATGAATCATGAATAATGAATTGAATCATGAATCATGAATTGAATCATGAATCATGAATTAAATAATGAATCATAAATCATGAATTGAATCATGAATCATGAATCGAATCATGAATCATGAATTAAATAATGAATCATAAATCATGAATTGAATCATGAATCATGAATTGAATCATGAATCATGAATTGAATCTTGAATCATGAATCATGAATTGAATCATGAATTATGAATCATGAATCATGAATCGAATCATGAATCATGAATCGAATCATGAATCATGAATCATGAATCGAATCATGAAT
The DNA here is from genome assembly GCF_038048845.1 of Mixophyes fleayi. Lineage (NCBI taxonomy): Eukaryota > Metazoa > Chordata > Amphibia > Anura > Limnodynastidae > Mixophyes > Mixophyes fleayi. The sequence continues at coordinate 75,798 of NW_027447114.1, read as the reverse complement.
CATGAATCATGAATCATGAATTGAATCATGAATCATGAATCATGAATTAAATCATGAATCATGAATCGAATCATGAATCATGAATTGAATCATGAATCATGAATTGAATCATGAATCATGAATCATGAATCATGAATTGAATCATGAATCATGAATCGAATCATGAATCATGAATCATGAATCGAATCATGAATCATGAATCATGAATCATGAATTGAATCATGAATCATGAATCATGAATTAAATCATGAATCATGAATCGAATCATGAATCATGAATTGAATCATGAATCATGAATTGAATCATGAATCATGAATCATGAATCATGAATCGAATCATGAATCATGAATCGAATCATGAATCATGAATCATGAATCGAATCATGAATCATGAATCATGAATTAAATCATGAATCATAAATCGAATCATGAATCATGAATTGAATCATGAATCATGAATTGAATCTTGAATCATGAATCATGAATTGAATCATGGATTATGAATCATGAATCATGAATCGAATCATGAATCAGAATCGAATTATGAATCATGAATCATAAATCGAATCATGAATCATGAATTGAATCATGAATCATGAATCATGAATTAAATCATGGATCATGAATCGAATCATGAATCATGAATTGAATCATGAATCATGAATTGAATCATGAATCATGAATCATGAATCATGAATTGAATCATGAATCATGAATCGAATCATGAATCATGAATCATGAATCGAATCATGAATCATGAATCATGAATCGAATCATGAATCATGAATCATGAATCATGAATTGAATCATGAATAATGAATCATGAATTAAATCATGAATCATGAATCGAATCATGAATCATGAATTGAATCATGAATAATGAATTGAATCATGAATCATGAATCATGAATTGAATCATGAATCATGAATTAAATAATGAATCATGAATCGAATCATGAATCATGAATTATGAATCATAAATCGAATCATGAATCATGAATTGAATCATGAATCATGAATTGAATCTTGAATCATGAATCATGAATTGAATCATGAATTATGAATCATGAATCATGAATCGAATCATGAATCATGAATCGAATCATGAATCATGAATCATGAATCAAATCATGATTCATAAATCATGAATTATGAATCATAAATCGAATCATGAATCATGAATTGAATCATGAATCATGAATTGAATCTTGAATCATGAATCATGAATTGAATCATGAATTATGAATCATGAATCATGAATCGAATCATGAATCATGAATCGAATCATGAATCATGAATCATGAATTGAATCATGAATCATGAATCATGAATCATGAATTGAATCATGAATCATGAATCATGAATTAAATCATGAATCATGAATCGAATCATGAATCATGAATTGAATCATGAATCATGAATTGAATCATGAATCATGAATCATGAATTGAATCATGAATCATGAATAATGAATTAAATCATGAATCATGAATCATGAATCGAATCATGAGTCATGAATCGAATCATAAATTATGAATCATGAATCATGAATTGAATTATGAATCATGAATCGAATCATGAATCATGAATTATGAATCATGAATTAAATCATGAATCATGAATCATGAATCGAATCATGAATTATGCATCATGAATCATGAATTGTATCATGAATCATGAATCAAATCATGAATCATGAATCGAAACATAAATCATGAATCATAAATCATAATTTAAATCATGAATCATAAATCGAATCATAATCATGAATCGAATCATGAATCATGAATTGAATCATGAATTGAATCATAAATCATGAATCATGAATTGAATCATGAATCATGAATCGAATCATGAATCATGAATTGAATCATGAATCATGAATTGAATCATGAATCATGAATCATGAATCATGAATCATGAATTGAATCATGAATCATGAATCATGAATTGAGTCATGAATCATGAATCGAATCATGAATCATGAATTAAATAATGAATCATGAATCATGAATTGAATCATGAATCATGAATTGAATCATGAATCATGAATCGAATCATGAATCATGAATTAAATAATGAATCATGAATCATGATTTGAATTATAAATCATGAATCTAATCATGAATCATGAATCGAATCATGAATCATGAATTAAATAATGAATCATGAATTGAATCATGAATCATGAATCATGAATCGAATCATGAATCATAAATCATGAATTATGAATCATGAATTGAATCATGAATCATGAATTGAATCATGAATCATGAATCGAATCATGAATCTCGAATCATGAATTGAATCATGAATCTCGAATCATGAATTGAATCATGAATCATGAATTGAATCATGAATTGAATCATAAATCATGAATTGAATCATAAATCATAAATCGAATCATGAATCATGAATTGAATCATGAAACATGAATCATGAATCGAATCATGAATCATAAATCATGAATCGAAATATGAATCATGAATTGAATCATGAATCATGAATTTAATCATAAATCATGAATCGAATCATGAAACATGAATTGAATCATGAATCATGAATTGAATCATGAATCATGAATTGCATCATGAATCATGAATTGAATCATGAATCATTAATCATGAATTAAATCATGAATCATGAAATGAATCATGAATTGAATCATGAATCATGAATTGAATCATGAATCATGAAAGGAATCATAATTTGAATCATGAATCATGAATCGAATCATGAATCATGAATTGAATCATGAATTGAATCATAAATCATGAATCATGAATTGAATCATGAATCATAAATCGAATCATGAATCATGAATTGAATCATGAATCATGAATCATGAATTGAATCATGAATCATGAATTGAATCATGAATCATGAATTGATTCATGAATCATGAATCATGAATCATGAATTGAATCATGAATCATGAATCATGAATTGAATCATGAATCATGAATCGAATCATGAATCATGAATCATGAATCATGAATCGAATCATGAATCATGAATTGAATCATGAATCATGAATTAAATCATGAATCATGAATCATGAATAATGAATTGAATCATGAATCATGAATTGAATCATGAATCATGAATTAAATAATGAATCATAAATCATGAATTGAATCATGAATCATGAATCGAATCATGAATCATGAATTAAATAATGAATCATAAATCATGAATTGAATCATGAATCATGAATCGAATCATGAATCATGAATTAAATAATGAATCATGAATCGAATCATGAATCATGAATTGAATCATGAATCATGAATTGAATCTTGAATCATGAATCATGAATTGAATCATGAATCATAAATCATGAATCGAATTATGAATCATGAATTGAATCATGAATCATGAATTTAATCATAAATCATGAATCGAATCATGAAACATGAATTGAATCATGAATCATGAATTGAATCATGAATCATGAATCGAATCATGAATCATGAATCATGAATCGAATCATGAATCATAATTTGAATCATGAATCATGAATCATGAATCATGAATCATGAATTGAATCATGAATCATGAATCATGAATCATGAATTGAATCATGAATTGAATCATGAATCATGAATTGAATCATAATTTGAATCATGAATCATGAATCATGAATCGAATCATGAATCATGAATCCTGAATTGAATCATGAATCATGAATCATGAATTGAATAATGAAATGAATCATGAATCATGAATCATGAATTGAATCATGAATCATGAATCGAATCATGAATCTCGATTAAGAATTGAATCATGAATTGAATCAATAATTGAATCATAAATCATGAATTGAATCATAAATCATAAATCGAATCATGAATCATGAATTGAATCATGAATCATGAATCATGAATCATGAATTGAATCATGAATCATGAATCGAATCATGAATCTCGAATCATGAATTGAATCATGAATCATGAATTGAATCATGAATTGAATCATAAATCATGAATCATGAATTGAATCATGAATCATGAAATGGATCATGAATCTCGAATCATGAATTGAATCATGAATCATGAATTGAATCATGAATTGAATCATAAATCATGAATTGAATCATAAATCATAAATCGAATCATGAATCATGAATTGAATCATGAAACATGAATCATGAATCGAATCATGAATCATGAATCATGAATCGATTTATGAATCATGAATTGAATCATGAATCATGAATTTAATCATAAATCATGAATCGAATCATGAAACATGAATTTAAATAATGAATCATGAATTGAATCATGAATCATGAATTGCATCATGAATCATGAATTGAATCATGACTCATTAATCATGAATTAAATCATGAATCATGAAATGAATCATGAATTGAATCATTAATCATGAATCATGAATTGAATCATGAATCATGAAAGGAATCATGAATTGAATCATGAATCATGAATCGAATCATGAATCATGAATTGAATCATAAATTGAATCATAAATCATGATCATGAATTGAATCATGAATCATGAATCGAATCATGAATCATGAATTGAATCATGAATCATGAATCATGAATTGAATCATGAATCATGAATTGAATCATGAATCATAAATCATGAATCATGAATTGAATCATGAATCATGAATCATGAATTGAATCATGAATCATGAATCAAATCATGAATCATGAATTAAATCATGAATCATGAATCATGAATAATGAATTGAATCATGAATCATGAATTGAATCATGAATCATGAATTAAATAATGAATCATAAATCATGAATTGAATCATGAATCATGAATCGAATCATGAATCATGAATTAAATAATGAATCATAAATCATGAATTGAATCATGAATCATGAATCGAATCATGAATCATGAATTAAATAATGAATCATGAATCGAATCATGAATCATGAATTGAATCATGAATCATGAATTGAATCTTGAATCATGAATCATGAATTGAATCATGAATCATGAATCATGAATCGAATCATGAATCATAAATCATGAATTATGAATCATAAATCGAATCATGAATCATGAATTGAATCATGAATCATGAATTGAATCTTGAATCATGAATCATGAATTGAATCATGAATTATGAATCATGAATCATGAATCGAATCATGAATCATGAATCATGAATCATGAATCGAATCATGAATCATAAATCATGAATTATGAATCATAAATCGAATCATGAATCATGAATTGAATCATGAATCATGAATTGAATCTTGAATCATGAATCATGAATTGAATCATGAATTATGAATCATGAATCATAAATCGAATCATGAATCATGAATCGAATCATGAATCATGAATCATGAATCGAATCATGAATCATGAATCATGAATCGAATCATGAATCATGAATCATGAATTGAATCATGAATCATGAATCATGAATTAAATCATGAATCATGAATCAAATCATGAATCATGAATTAAATCATGAATCATGAATTGAATCATGAATCATGAATCATGAATCATGAATTAAATCATGAATCATGAATCATGAATCGAATCATGAGTCATGAATCGAATCATAAATTATGAATCATGAATCATGAATTGAATTATGAATCATGAATCGAATCATGAATCATGAATCATGAATCATGAATTAAATCATGAATCATGAATCATGAATCGAATCATGAATTATGCATCATGAATCATGAATTGTATCATGAATCATGAATCGAATCATGAATCATGAATCGAAACATAAATCATGAATTGAATCATGAATCATGAATTGAATCATGAATTATGAATCGAAACTCGAATCATGAAATGAATCATGAATTGAATCATGAATCATGAATCATGAATTGAATCATGAATTATGAAATGAATCATGAATTGAATCATGAATCATGAATCAAATCATGAATCATGAATTAAATCATGAATCATAAATTGAATCATAATTCATGAATCGAATCATGAATCATGAATTGAATCATGAATTGAATCATAAATCATGAATCATGAATTGAATCATGAATCATGATTCGAATCATGAATCATGAATTGAATCATGAATCATGAATTGAATCATGAATCATGAATTGAATCATGAATCATGAATCATGAATCATGAATTGAATCATGAATCATGAATCATGAATTGAGTCATGAATCATGAATCGAATCATGAATCATGAATTAAATAATGAATCATGAATCATGAATTGAATCATGAATTATGAATTGAATCATGAATCATGAATCGAATCATGAATCATGAATTAAATAATGAATCATGAATCATGATTTGAATTATAAATCATGAATCTAATCATGAATCATAAATCGAATCATGAATCATGAATTAAATAATGAATCATGAATTGAATCATGAATCATGAATCATGAATCGAATCATGAATCATAAATCATGAATTATGAATCATGAATTGAATCATGAATCATGAATTGAATCATTAATCATGAATTGAATCATGAATCATGAATCGAATCATGAATCATGAATCAAATCATGAATCATGAATTGAATCATGAATCATGAATTGAATCATGAATCATGAATCATGAATCATGAATCATGAATTGAATCATGAATCATGAATCATGAATTGAATCATGAATCATGAATCGAATCATGAATCATGAATTGAATCATGAATTGAATCATGAATCATTAATCGAATCATGAATCATGAATTGAATCATGAATCATGAATTGAATCATAAATTGAATCATAAATCATAAATCATGAATTGAATCATGAATCATGAATCATGAATCATGAATTAAATCATGAAATGAATCATGAATCATGAATTGAATCATAATTTGAATCATGAATCATGAATCATGAATAATGAATCATGAATCGAATCATGAATCATGAATCCTGAATTGAATCTTGAATCATGAATCATGAATCATGAATCATGAATTGAATCATGAATTATGAATCATGAATCATGAATCGAATCATGAATCATGAATCGAATCATGAATCATGAATCGAATCATGAATCATGAAATGAATCATGAATTGAATCATGAATTGAATCATAAATCATGAATCATGAATTGAATCATGAATCATGAATCGAATCATGAATCATGAATTGAATCATGAATCATGAATCATGAATTGAATCATGAATCATGAATCGAATCATGAATCATCAATTGAATCATGAATCATGAATTGAATCATAAATTGAATCATAAATCATGAATTGAATCATGAATCATGTATCGAATCATGAATCATGAATCTAATCATGAATCATGAATTGAATCATAAATTGAATCATAAATCATAAATCATGAATTGAATCATGAACCATGAATCATGAATCATGAATTGAATCATGAAATGAATCATGAATCATGAATTGAATCATAATTTGAATCATGAATCATGAATCATGAATCATGAATCATGAATCATGAATCATGAATTGAATCATGAATCATGAATCGAATCATGAATCTCGAATCATGAATTGAATCATGAATCATGAATTGAATCAATAATAGAATCATAAATCATGAATCATGAATTGAATCATAAATCATAAATCGAATCATGAATCATGAATTGAATCATGAATCATGAATCATGAATTGAATCATGAATCATGAATCGAATCATGAATCTCAAATCAAGATTGAAGCATGAATCATGAATTGAATAATGAATTAAATCATAAATCATGAATCATGAATTGAATCATGAATCATGAATTGAATCATGAATCTCGAATCATGAATTGAATCATGAATCATGAATTGAATCATGAATTGAATCATAAATCATGAATTGAATCATAAATCATAAATCGAATCATGAATCATGAATTGAATCATGAAACATGAATCATGAATCGAATCATGAATCATGAATCATGAATCGAATTATGAATCATGAATTGAATCATGAATTTAATCATAAATCATGAATCGAATCATGAAACATGAATTGAATCACGAATCATGAATTGAATCATGAATCATGAATTGCATCATGAATCATGAATCATGAATCATGAATCATGAATTGAATCATGAATCATGAATCATGAATTGAATCATGAATCATGAATCGAATCATGAATCATGAATTGAATCATGAATCATGAATCATGAATCGAATCATGAATCATTAATCGAATCATGAATCATGAATTGAATCATGAATCATGAATTGAATCATTAATCATGAATTGAATCATGAATCATGAATCGAATCATGAATCATGAATCAAATCATGAATCATGAATTGAATCATGAATCATGAATCATGAATCATGAATCATGAATCATGAATCATGAATTGAATCATGAATCATGAATCATGAATTGAATCATGAATCATGAATCGAATCATGAATCATGAATTGAATCATGAATCATGAATCATGAATTGAATCATGAATCATTAATCGAATCATGAATCATGAATTGAATCATGAATCATGAATTGAATCATAAATTGAATCATAAATCATAAATCATGAATTGAATCATGAATCATGAATCATGAATCATGAATTGAATCATGAAATGAATCATGAATCATGAATTGAATCATAATTTGAATCATGAATCATGAATCATGAATAATGAATCATGAATCGAATCATGAATCATGAATCCTGAATTGAATCTTGAATCATGAATCATGAATCATGAATCATGAATTGAATCATGAATTATGAATCATGAATCATGAATCGAATCATGAATCATGAATCGAATCATGAATCATGAAATGAATCATGAATTGAATCATGAATTGAATCATAAATCATGAATCATGAATTGAATCATGAATCATGAATCGAATCATGAATCATGAATCGAATCATGAATCATCAATTGAATCATGAATCATGAATTGAATCATAAATTGAATCATAAATCATAAATCATGAATTGAATCATGAATCATGTATCAAATCATGAATCATGAATCTAATCATGAATCATGAATTGAATCATAAATTGAATCATAAATCATAAATCATGAATTGAATCATGAACCATGAATCATGAATCATGAATTGAATCATGAAATGAATCATGAATCATGAATTGAATCATAATTTGAATCATGAATCATGAATCATGAATCATGAATCATGAATCTTGAAATGAATCATGAATCATGAATCATGAATTGAATCATGAATCATGAATCGAATCATGAATCTCGAATCATGAATTGAATCATGAATCATGAAATGAATCAATAATAGAATCATAAATCATGAATCATGAATTGAATCATAAATCATAAATCGAATCATGAATCATGAATTGAATCATGAATCATGAATCATGAATTGAATCATGAATCATGAATCGAATCATGAATCTCGAATCATGAATTGAAGCATGAATCATGAATTGAATAATGAATTGAATCATAAATCATGAATCATGAATTGAATCATGAATCATGAATTGAATCATGAATCTCGAATCATGAATTGAATCATGAATCATGAATTGAATCATGAATTGAATCATAAATCATGAATTGAATCATAAATCATAAATCGAATCATGAATCATGAATTGAATCATGAAACATGAATCATGAATCGAATTATGAATCATGAATCATGAATCGAATTATGAATCATGAATTGAATCATGAATCATGAATTTAATCATAAATCATGAATCGAATCATGAAACATGAATTGAATCACGAATCATGAATTGAATCATGAATCATGAATTGCATCATGAATCATGAATTGAATCATGAATCATTAATCATGAATTAAATCATGAATCATGAAATGAATCATGAATTGAATCATGAATCATGAATCATGAATTGAATCATGAATCATGAAATGAATCATGATTTGAATCATAAATCATGAATCGAATCATGAATCATGAATTGAATCATGAATTTAATCATAAATCATGAATCATGAATTGAATCATGAATCATGAATCGAATCATGAATCATGAATTGAATCATGAATCATGAATCATGAATTGAATCATGAATCATGAATTGAATCATGAATCATGAATCATGAATTGAATCATGAATCATGAATCATGAATTGAATCATGAATCATGAATCGAATCATGAATCATGAATCATGAATCATGAATCGAATCATGAATCATAATTTGAATCATGAATCATGAATTATGAATCATGAATCATGAATCGAATCATGAATCATGAATCCTGAATTGAATCATGAATCATGAATTGAATCATGAATCATGAATCATGAATTGAATCATGAATCATGAATCGAATCATGAATCATGAATCATGAATCATGAATCGAATCATGAATCATAATTTGAATCATGAATCATGAATTATGAATCATGAATCATGAATCGAATCATGAATCATGAATCCTGAATTGAATCATGAATCATGAATTGAATAATGAAATGAATCATAAATCATGAATCATGAATTGAATCATGAATCATTAATCGAATCATGAATCTCGAATCATGAATTGAATCATGAATCATGAATTGAATTAATAATTGAATCATAAATCATGAATCATGAATTGAATCATAAATCATAAATCGAATCATGAATCATGAATTGAATCATGAATCATGAATCATGAATTGAATCATGAATCATGAATCGAATCATGAATCTCGAATCATGAATTGAATCATGAATCATGAATTGAATCATGAATTGAATCATAAATCATGAATCATGAATTGAATCATGAATCATGAATTGAATCATGAATCTCGAATCATGAATTGAATCATGAATCATGAATTGAATCATGAATTGAATCATAAATCATGAATTGAATCATAAATCATAAATCATGAATCGAATCATGAATCATGAATCATGAATCGAATTATGAATCATGAATTGAATCATGAATCATGAATTTAATCATAAATCATGAATCGAATCATGAAACATGAATTGAATCATGAATCATGAATTGAATCATGAATCATTAATCATGAATTAAATCATGAATCATGAAATGAATCATGAATTGAATAATGAATCATGAATCATGAATTGAATCATGAATCATGAAATGAATCATGAATTGAATCATGAATCATGAATCGAATCATGAATCATGAATTGAATCATGAATTGAATCATAAATCATGATCATGAATTAAATCATGAATCATGAATCGAATCATGAATCATGAATCGAATCATGAATCATGAATTGAATCATGAATCATGAATCATGAATTGAATCATGAATCATGAATTGAATCATGAATCATGAATTGAATCATGAATCATGAATCATGAATTATGAATTGAATCATGAATCATGAATTGAATCATGAATCATGAATCGAATCATGAATCATGAATCATAAATCATGAATCGAAACATGAATCATGAATTGAATCATGAATCATGAATTGAATCATGAATCATGAATAATGAATTGAATCATGAATCATGAATTGAATCATGAATAATGAATCGAATCATGAATCATGAAATAAATAATGTATCATAAATCATGAATTGAATCATGAATCATGAATCGAATCATGAATCATGAATTAAATAATGAATCATGAATCATGATTTGAATTATAAATCATGAATCTAATCATGAATCATGAATCGAATCATGAATCATGAATTGAATCATGAATCATGAATCATGAATCATGAATCGAATCATGAATCATGAATTGAATCATGAATCATGAATTGAATCTTGAATCATGAATCATGAATTGAATCATGAGTTATGAATCATGAATCATGAATCGAATCATGAATCATGAATCGAATCATGAATCATGAATCATGAATCGAATCATGAATCATGAATCATGAATCATGAATTGAATCATGAATCATGAATCATGAATTAAATCATGAATCATGAATCGAATCATGAATCATGAATTGAATCATGAATCATGAATTGAATCATGAATCATGAATCATGAATCATGAATTGAATCATCAATCATGAATCATGAATTAAATCATGAATCATGAATCATGAATCGAATCATGAGTCATGAATCGAATCATGAATTATGAATCATGAATCATGAATTGAATCATGAATCATGAATCGAATCATGAATCATGAATCATGAATCATGAAATAAATCATGAATCATGAATCATGAATCGAATCATGAATTATGAATCATGAATCATGAATTGAATCATGAATCATGAATCATGAATCGAATCATGAATCATGAATCGAAACATAAATCATGAATTGAATCATGAATCATGAATTGAATCATGAATTATGAATCGAAACTCGAATCATGAAATGAATCATGAATTGAATCATGAATCATGAATCATGAATTGAATCATGAATTATGAAATGAATCATGAATTGAATCATGAATCATGAATCAAATCATGAATCATAAATTAAATCATGAATCATAAATTGAATCATAATTCATGAATCGAATCATGAATCATGAATTGAATCATGAATTGAATCATAAATCATAAATCATGAATTAAATCATGAATCATGAATCATGAATCATGAATTGAATCATGAATCATGAATCATGAATTGAGTCATAAATCATGAATCGAATCATGAATCATGAATTAAATAATGAATCATGAATTGAATCATGAATCATGAATCGAATCATGAATCATGAATTAAATAATGAATCATGAATCATGATTTGAATTATAAATCATGAATCTAATCATGAATCATGAATCGAATCATGAATCATGAATTAAATAATGAATCATGAATTGAATCATGAATCATGAATCATGAATCGAATCATGAATCATAAATCATGAATTATGAATCATGAATCGAATCATCAATTGAATCATGAATCATGAATTGAATCATGAATCATGAATCGAATCATGAATCATGAATCGAATCATGAATCATGAATTGAATCATGAATCATGAATCGAATCATGAATTGAATCATGAATCATGAATTGAATCATGAATCATGAATCGAATCATGAATCATGAATCGAATCATGAATCATTAATCGAATCATGAATCTCGAATCATGAATTGAATCATGAATCATGAATTGAATTAATAATTGAATCATAAATCATGAATCATGAATTGAATCATAAATCATAAATCGAATCATGAATCATGAATTGAATCATGAATCATGAATCATGAATTGAATCATGAATCATGAATCGAATCATGAATCTCGAATCATGAATTGAATCATGAATCATGAATTGAATCATGAATTGAATCATAAATCATGAATCATGAATTGAATCATGAATCATGAATTGAATCATGAATCTCGAATCATGAATTGAATCATGAATCATGAATTGAATCATGAATTGAATCATAAATCATGAATTGAATCATAAATCATAAATCGAATCATGAATCATGAATTGAATCATGAAACATGAATCATGAATCGAATCATGAATCATGAATCATGAATCGAATTATGAATCATGAATTGAATCATGAATCATGAATTTAATCATAAATCATGATCGAATCATGAAACATGAATTGAATCATGAATCATGAATTGAATCATGAATCATTAATCATGAATTAAATCATGAATCATGAAATGAATCATGAATTGAATAATGAATCATGAATCATGAATTGAATCATGAATCATGAAATGAATCATGAATTGAATCATGAATCATGAATCGAATCATGAATCATGAATTGAATCATGAATTGAATCATAAATCATGAATCATGAATTAAATCATGAATCATGAATCGAATCATGAATCATGAATCGAATCATGAATCATGAATTGAATCATGAATCATGAATCATGAATTGAATCATGAATCATGAATTGAATCATGAATCATGAATTGAATCATGAATCATGAATCATGAATCATGAATTGAATCATGAATCATGAATTGAATCATGAATCATGAATCGAATCATGAATCATGAATCATAAATCATGAATCGAAACATGAATCATGAATTGAATCATGAATCATGAATTGAATCATGAATCATGAATAATGAATTGAATCATGAATCATGAATTGAATCATGAATAATGAATCGAATCATGAATCATGAAATAAATAATGTATCATAAATCATGAATTGAATCATGAATCATGAATCGAATCATGAATCATGAATTAAATAATGAATCATGAATCATGATTTGAATTATAAATCATGAATCTAATCATGAATCATGAATCGAATCATGAATCATGAATTGAATCATGAATCATGAATCATGAATTGAATCATGAATCATGAATCATGAATCGAATCATGAATCATGAATTGAATCATGAATCATGAATTGAATCTTGAATCATGAATCATGAATTGAATCATGAGTTATGAATCATGAATCATGAATCGAATCATGAATCATGAATCGAATCATGAATCATGAATCATGAATCGAATCATGAATCATGAATCATGAATCATGAATTGAATCATGAATCATGAATCATGAATTAAATCATGAATCATGAATCGAATCATGAATCATGAATTGAATCATGAATCATGAATTGAATCATGAATCATGAATCATGAATCATGAATTGAATCATCAATCATGAATCATGAATTAAATCATGAATCATGAATCATGAATCGAATCATGAGTCATGAATCGAATCATGAATTATGAATCATGAATCATGAATTGAATCATGAATCATGAATCGAATCATGAATCATGAATCATGAATCATGAAATAAATCATGAATCATGAATCATGAATCGAATCATGAATTATGAATCATGAATCATGAATTGAATCATGAATCATGAATCATGAATCGAATCATGAATCATGAATCGAAACATAAATCATGAATTGAATCATGAATCATGAATTGAATCATGAATTATGAATCGAAACTCGAATCATGAAATGAATCATGAATTGAATCATGAATCATGAATCATGAATTGAATCATGAATTATGAAATGAATCATGAATTGAATCATGAATCATGAATCAAATCATGAATCATAAATTAAATCATGAATCATAAATTGAATCATAATTCATGAATCGAATCATGAATCATGAATTGAATCATGATTGAATCATAAATCATAAATCATGAATTAAATCATGAATCATGAATCATGAATCATGAATTGAATCATGAATCATGAATCATGAATTGAGTCATAAATCATGAATCGAATCATGAATCATGAATTAAATAATGAATCATGAATTGAATCATGAATCATGAATCGAATCATGAATCATGAATTAAATAATGAATCATGAATCATGATTTGAATTATAAATCATGAATCTAATCATGAATCATGAATCGAATCATGAATCATGAATTAAATAATGAATCATGAATTGAATCATGAATCATGAATCATGAATCGAATCATGAATCATAAATCATGAATTATGAATCATGAATCGAATCATCAATTGAATCATGAATCATGAATTGAATCATGAATCATGAATCGAATCATGAATCATGAATCGAATCATGAATCATGAATTGAATCATGAATCATGAATCGAATCATGAATTGAATCATGAATCATGAATTGAATCATGAATCATGAATCGAATCATGAATCATGAATCGAATCATGAATCATGAATTGAATCATGAATCATGAATTGAATCATGAATCCTGAATCATGAATCATGAATTGAATCATGAATCCTGAATCATGAATCATGAATTGAATCATGAATCATGAATCATGAATTGAATCATGAATCATGAATCGAATCATGAATCATGAATTGAATCATGAATCATGAATCATGAATTGAATCATGAATCATTAATCGAATCATAAATCATGATTGAATCATGAATCATGAATTGAATCATAAATTGAATCATAAATCATGAATTGAATCATGAATCATGAATCGAATCATGAATCATGAATCTAATCATGAATCATGAATCATGAATTGAATCATAAATTGAATCATAAATCATAAATCATGAATTGAATCATGAATCATGAATCATGAATAATGAATCATGAATCGAATCATGAAATGAATCATGAATCATGAATTGAATCATAATTTGAATCATGAATCATGAATCATGAATAATGAATCATGAATCGAATCATGAATCATGAATCCTGAATTGAATCTTGAATCATGAATCATGAATCATGAAATTGAATCATGAATTATGAATCATGAATCATGAATCGAATCATGAATCATGAATCAAATCATGAATCATGAATTGAATCATGAATCATATAATGAATCATGAATTGAATCATGAATTGAATCATAAATCATAAATCATGATTGAATCATGAATCATGAATCGAATCATGAATCGCATCATGAATCATGAATTGAATCATGAATTATGAATTGAATCATGAATCATGAATTATGAATCATGAATTAAATCATGAATCATGAATTGAATCAAGAATCATGAATCGAATCATGAATCATGAATCGAATCATGAATCATGAATTGAATCATGAATCATGAATCATGAATTGAATCATGAATCATGAATCATGAATTGAATCATGAATCGAATCATGAATCATGAATTGAATCATGAATCATGAATCATGAATTGAATCATGAATCCTGAATTGAATCATAAATTGAATCATAAATCATAAATCATGAATTGAATCATGAATCATGTATCGAATCATGAATCATGAATCTAATCATGAATCATGAATCATGAATTGAATCATAAATTGAATCATAAATCATAAATCATGAATTGAATCATGAACCATGAATCATGAATCATGAATTGAATCATGAAATGAATCATGAATCATGAATTGAATCATAATTTGAATCATGAATCATGAATCATGAATCGAATCATGAATCATGAATCCTGAATTGAATCATGAATCATGAATCATGATTGAATAATGAAATGAATCATGAATCATGAATCATGAATTGAATTATGAATCATGAATCAAATCATGAATCTTGAATCATGAATTGAATCATGAATCATGAATTGAATCAATAATTGAATCATAAATCATGAATCATGAATTGAATCATAAATCATAAATCGAATCATGAATCATGAATTGAATCATGAATCATGAATCATGAATTGAATCACGAATCATGAATCGAATCATGAATCTCAAATCATGAATTGAAGCATGAATCATGAATTGAATCATGAATTGATTCATAAATCATGAATCATGAATTGAATCATGAATCATGAATTAATTCATGAATCTCGAATCATGAATTGAATCATGAATCATGAATTGAATCATGAATTAAATCATAAATCATGATTGAATCATAAATCATAAATCGAATCATGAATCATGAAGTGAATCATGAAACATGAATCATGAATCGAATCATGAATCATGAATCATGAATCGAATTATGAATCATGAATCGAATTATGAATCATGAATTGAATCATGAATCATGATTTAATCATAAATCATGAATCGAATCATGAAACATGAATTGAATCATGAATCATGAATTGAATCATGAATCATGAATTGCATCATGAATCATGAATTGAATCATGAATCATTAATCATGAATTAAATCATGAATCATGAATCGAATCATGAATCATGAATCCTGAATTGAATCATGAATCATGAATCATGAATTGAATCATGAATCATGAATCATGAATCATGAATTGAATCATGAATCATGAATCATGAATTAAATCATGAATCATGAATCGAATCATGAGTCATGAATCGAATCATAAATTATGAATCATGAATCATGAATTGAATCATGAATCATGAATCGAATCATGAATCATGAATCATGAATCATGAATTAAATCATGAATCATGAATCATGAATGGAATCATGAATCATGAATCGAATCATGAATTATGAATCATGAATCATGAATTGAATCATGAATCATGAATTGAATCATGAATCATGAATCGAAACATAAATCATGAATTGAATCATGAATCATGAATTGAATCATGAATTATGAATCGAAACTCGAATCATGAAATGAATCATGAATTGAATCATTAATCATGAATCATGAATTGAATCATGAATTATGAAATGAATCATGAATTGAATCATGAATCATGAATCAAATCATGAATCATGAATCAAATCATGAATCATGAATTAAATCATGAATCATAAATTGAATCATAATTCATGAATCGAATCATGAATCATGAATTGAATCATGAATTGAATCATAAATCATGAATCATGAATTGAATCATAAATCATAAATCGAATCATGAATCATGAATTGAATCATGAATCATGAATCATGAATTGAATCATGAATCATGAATCGAATCATGAATCTCGAATCATGAATTGAAGCATGAATCATGAATTGAATCATGAATTGAATCATAAATCATGAATCATGAATTGAATCATGAATCATGAATCATGAATTGAATCATGAATCATGAATTGAATCATGAATCATGAATTGAATCATGAATCATGAATCATCAATTGAATCATGAATCCTGAATTGAATCATAAATTGAATCATAAATTATAAATCATGAATTGAATCATGAATCATGTATCGAATCATGAATCATGAATCTAATCATGAATCATGAATATTGAATTGAATCATAAATTGAATCATAAATCATAAATCATGAATTGAATCATGAACCATGAATCATGAATCATGAATTGAATCATGAAATGAATCATGAATCATGAATTGAATCATAATTTGAATCATGAATCATGAATCATGAATCGAATCATGAATCATGAATCCTGAATTGAATCATGAATCATGAATTGAATAATGAAATGAATCATGAATCATGAATCATGAATTGAATCATGAATCATGAATCAAATCATGAATCTTGAATCATGAATTGAATCATGAATCATGAATTGAATCAATAATTGAATCATAAATCATGAATCATGAATTGAATCATAAATCGAATCATGAATCATGAATTGAATCATGAATCATGAATTGAATCATGAATCATGAATCGAATCATGAATCTCAAATCATGAATTGAAGCATGAATCATGAATTGAATCATGAATTGATTCATAAATCATGAATCATGAATTGAATCGTGAATCATGAATTAATTCATGAATCTCGAATCATGAATTGAATCATGAATCATGAATTGAATCATGAATTAAATCATAAATCATGAATTGAATCATGAATTGATTCATAAATCATGAATCATGAATTGAATCATGAATCATGAATTGCATCATGAATCATGAATTGAATCATGAATCATTAATCATGAATTAAATCATGAATCATGAATCGAATCATGAATCATGAATCCTGAATTGAATCATGAATCATGAATCATGAATTGAATCATGAATCATGAATCATGAATCATGAATCATGAATCATGAATTAAATCATGAATCATGAATCATGAATCGAATCATGAGTCATGAATCGAATCATAAATTATGAATCATGAATCATGAATTGAATCATGAATCATGAATCGAATCATGAATCATGAATCATGAATCATGAATTAAATCATGAATCATGAATCATGAATGGAATCATGAATCATGAATCGAATCATGAATTATGAATCATGAATCATGAATTGAATCATGAATCATGAATCGAATCATGAATCATGAATCGAAACATAAATCATGAATTGAATCATGAATCATGAATTGAATCATGAATTATGAATCGAAACTCGAATCATGAAATGAATCATGAATTGAATCATTAATTATGAATCATGAATTGAATCATGAATTATGAAATGAATCATGAATTGAATCATGAATCATGAATCAAATCATGAATCATGAATCAAATCATGAATCATGAATTAAATCATGAATCATAAATTGAATCATAATTCATGAATCGAATCATGAATCATGAATTGAATCATGAATTGAATCATAAATCATGAATCATGAATTGAATCATAAATCATAAATCGAATCATGAATCATGAATTGAATCATGAATCATGAATCATGAATTGAATCATGAATCATGAATCGTATCATGAATCTCGAATCATGAATTGAAGCATGAATCATGAATTGAATCATGAATTGAATCATAAATCATGAATCATGAATTGAATCATGAATCATGAATCATGAATTGAATCATGAATCATGAATTGAATCATGAATCATGAATTGAATCATGAATCATGAATCATGAATCATGAATTGAATAATGAATCATGAATCATGAATTGAATCATGAATCATGAATCGAATCATGAATCATGAATCATGAATCGAATCATGAATCATGAATTGAATCATGAATCATGAATTGAATCATGAATCATGAATCATGAATATTGAATTGAATCATGAATCATGAATTGAATCATGAATCGAATCATTAATCTCGAATCATGAATTGAATCATGAATCATGAATTGAATCAATAATTGAATCATAAATCATGAATCATGAATTGAATCATAAATCATAAATCGAATCATGAATCATGAATTGAATCATGAATCATGAATCATGAATTGAATCATGAATAATGAATCGAATCATGAATCTCGAATCATGAATTGAAGCATGAATCATGAATTGAATCATGAATTGAATCATAAATCATGAATCATGAATTGAATCATGAATCATGAATTGAATCATGAATCTCGAATCATGAATTGAATCATGAATCATGAATTGAATAATGAATTGAATCATAAATCATAAATCGAATCATGAATCATGAATTGAATCATGAAACATGAATCATGAATCGAATCATGAATCATGAATCATGAATCGAATTATGAATCATGAATTGAATCATGAATCATGAATATAATCATAAATCATGAATCGAATCATGAAACATGAATTGAATCATGAATCATAAATTGAATCATGAATCATGAATTGCATCATGAATCATGAATTTAATCATAAATCATTAATTGAATCATGAATCATGAAAAGAATCATGAATCATGAATTGCATCATGAATCATGAATTGAATCATGAATCATTAATCATGAATTAAATCATAAATCATGAAATGAATCATGAATTGAATCATGAATCATGAATCATGAATTGAATCATGAATCATGAAATGAATCATGAATTGAATCATGAATCATGAATTGAATCATGAATCATGAAATGAATCATGAATTGAATCATAAATCATGAATCATGAATTGTATCATGAATCATGAATCATGAATCGAATCACGAATCATGAATTGAATCATGAATCATGAATTATGAATTGAATCATGAATCATGAATCGAATCATGAATCATAATTTGAATCATGAATCATGAATCATGAATCATGAATCGAATCATGAATCATGAATCCTGAATTGAATCATGAATCATGAATCATGAATTGAATAATGAAATGAATCATGAATCATGAATCATGAATTGAATCATGAATCATGAATCGAATCATTAATCTCGAATCATGAATTGAATCATGAATCATGAATTGAATCAATAATTGAATCATAAATCATGAATCATGAATTGAATCATAAATCATAAATCGAATCATGAATCATGAATTGAATCATGAATCATGAATCATGAATTGAATCATGAATAATGAATCAAATCATGAATCTCGAATCATGAATTGAAGCATGAATCATTAATTGAATCATGAATTGAATCATAAATCATGAATCATGAATTGAATCATGAATCATGAATTGAATCATGAATCTCGAATCATGAATTGAATCATGAATCATGAATTGAATCATGAATTGAATCATAAATCATAAATCGAATCATGAATCATGAATTGAATCATGAAACATGAATCATGAATCGAATCATGAATCATGAATCATGAATCGAATTATGAATCATGAATCGAATTATGAATCATGAATTGAATCATGAATCATGAATTTAATCATAAATCATGAATCGAATCATAAAACATGAATTGAATCATGAATCATGAATTGAATCATGAATCATGAATTGCATCATGAATCATGAATTGAATCATGAATCATTAATCATGAATTAAATCATAAATCATGAAATGAATCATGAATTGAATCATGAATCATGAATCATGAATTGAATCATGAATCATGAAATGAATCATGAATTGAATCATGAATCATGAATCGAATCATGAATCATGAATCGAATCATGAATCATGAATCGAATCATGAATTGAATCATAAATCATGAATCATGAATTGAATCATGAATCATGAATCGAATCATGAATCATGAATTGAATCATGAATCATGAATCATGAATTGAATCATGAATCATGAATTGAATCATGAATCATGAATCATGAATCATGAATCATGATTTGAATCATGAATCATGAATCATGGATTGAATCATGAATCATGAATCGAATCATGAATCATGAATCATGAATCATGAATCATGAATTGAATCATGAATCATGAATCGAATCATGAATCATGAATCGAATCATGAATCATGAATCCTCAATTGAATCATGAATCATGAATCATGAATTGAATAATGAAATGAATCATGAATCATGAATCATGAATCATAAATTGAATCATGAAATCAATCATGAATCATGAATTGAATCATCATTTGAATCATGAATCATGAATCATGAATCATGAATCGAATCATGAATGATGAATCCTGAATTGAATCATGAATCATGAATCATGAATTGAATAATGAAATGAATCATGAATCATGAATCATGAATTGAATCATGAATCATGAATCGAATCATGAATCTCGAATCATGAATTGAATCATGAATCATGAATTGAATCAATAATTGAATCATAAATCATGAATCATGAATTGAATCATAAATCATAAATCGAATCATAAATCATGAATTGAATCATGAATCATGAATCATGAATTGAATCATGAATCATGAATCGAATCATGAATCTCGAATCATGAATTGAATCATGAATCATGAATTGAATCATGAATTGAATCATAAATCATGAATCATGAATTGAATCATGAATCATGAATTGAATCATGAATCTCGAATCATGAATTGAATCATGAATCATGAATTGAATCATGAATTGAATCATAAATCATGAATTGAATCATAAATCATAAATCGAATCATGAATCATGAATTGAATCATGAAACATGAATCATGAATCGAATCATGAATCATGAATCGAATTATGAATCATGAATTGAATCATGAATCATGAATTTAATCATAAATCATGAATCTAATCATGAAACATGAATTGAATCATGAATCATGAATTGAATCATGAATCATGAATTGCATCATGAATCATGAATTGAATCATGAATCATTAATCATGAATTAAATCATGAATCATGAAATGAATCATGAATTGAATCATGAATCATGAATCATGAATTGAATCATGAATCATGAAAGGAATCATGAATTGAATCATGAATCATGAATCGAATCATGAATCATGAATTGAATCATGAATTGAATCATAAATCATGAATCATGAATTGAATCATGAATCATGAATCGAATCATGAATCATGAATTGAATCATGAATCATGAATCATGAATTGAATCATGAATCATGAATTGAATCATGAATCATGAATTGAATCATGAATCATAAATCATGAATTGAATCATGAATCATGAATCATGAATTGAATCATGAATCATGAATCGAATCATGAATCATGAATCATGAATCGAATCATGAATCATGAATTGAATCATGAATCATGAATTGAATCATGAATCATGAATCATGAATTATGAATTGAATCATGAATCATGAATTTAATCATGAATCATGAATTAAATAATGAATCATAAATCATGAATTGAATCATGAATCATGAATCGAATCCTGAATCATGAATTAAATAATGAATCATAAATCATGAATTGAATCATGAATCATGAATCGAATCATGAATCATGAATTAAATAATGAATCATGAATCGAATCATGAATCATGAATTGAATCATGAATCATGAATTGAATCTTGAATCATGAATCATGAATTGAATCATGAATCATGAATCATGAATTATGAATCATAAATCGAATCATGAATCATGAATTGAATCATGAATCATGAATTGAATCTTGAATCATGAATCATGAATTGAATCATGAATTATGAATCATGAATCATGAATCGAATCATGAATCATGAATGGAATCATGAATCATGAATCATGAATCGAATCATGAATCATAAATCATGAATTATGAATCATAAATCGAATCATGAATCATGAATTGAATCATGAATCATGAATTGAATCTTGAATTATGAATCATGAATTGAATCATGAATCATGAATCATGAATTGAATCATGAATCATGAATCGAATCATGAATCTCGAATCATGAATTGAAGCATGAATCATGAATTGAATCATGAATTGAATCATAAATCATGAATCATGAATTGAATCATGAAACATGAATTGAATCATGAATCTCGAATCATGAATTGAATCATGAATCATGAATTGAATCATGAATTGAATCATAAATCATGAATTGAATCATAAATCATAAATCGAATCATGAATCATGAATTGAATCATGAAACATGAATCATGAATCGAATCATGAATCATGAATCGAATTATGAATCATGAATTGAATCATGAATCATGAATTTAATCATAAATCATGAATCGAATCATGAAACATGAATTGAATCATGAATCATGAATTGAATCATGAATCATGAATTGCATCATGAATCATGAATTGAATCATGAATCATTAATCATGAATTAAATCATGAATCATGAAATGAATCATGAATTGAATCATGAATCATGAATCATGAATTGAATCATGAATCATGAAATGAATCATGAATTGAATCATGAATCATGAATTGAATCATGAATCATGAATTGAATCATGAATTGAATCATAAATCATGAATCATGAATTGAATCATGAATCATGAATTGAATCATGAATCATGAATTGAATCATGAATCATGAATCATGAATCATGAATTGAATCATGAATCATGAATTGAATCATGAATCATGAATCGAATTATGAATCATGAATCATGAATCATGAATCGAAACATGAATCATGAATTGAATCATGAATCATAATTTGAATCATGAATCATGAATCATGAATAATGAATTGAATCATGAATCATGAATTGGATCATGAATCATGAATCGAATCATGAATCATGAATTAAATAATGAATCATAAATCATGAATTGAATCATGAATCATGAATCGAATCATGAATCATGAATTGAATCATGAATCATGAATTGAATCATGAATCATGAATTGAATCATGAATTGAATCATAAATCATGAATCATGAATTGAATCATGAATCATGAATTGAATCATGAATCATGAATCATGAATCATGAATTGAATCATGAATCATGAATTGAATCATGAATCATGAATCGAATTATGAATCATGAATCATGAATCATGAATCGAAACATGAATCATGAATTGAATCATGAATCATAATTTGAATCATGAATCATGAATCATGAATAATGAATTGAATCATGAATCATGAATTGGATCATGAATCATGAATCGAATCATGAATCATGAATTAAATAATGAATCATAAATCATGAATTGAATCATGAATCATGAATCGAATCATGAATCATGAATTAAATAATGAATCATGAATCATGATTTGAATTATAAATCATGAATCTAATCATGAATCGAATTATGAATCATGAATTGAATCATGAATCATGAATCATGAATTGAATCATGAATCATGAATCATGAATCGAATCATGAATCATAAATCATGAATTATGAATCATAAATCGAATCATGAATCATGAATCGAATCATGAATCATGAATCGAATCATGAATCATGAATCGAATCATGAATCATGAATCATGAATCATGAATTGAATCATGAATCATGAATCATGAATCGAATCATGAATCATGAATCATGAATCATGAATTGAATCATGAATCATGAATCATGAATTAAATCATGAATCATGAATCGAATCATGAATCATGAATTGAATCATGAATCATGAATTGAATCATGAATCATGAATCATGAATCATGAATTGAATCATCAATGATGAATCATGAATTAAATCATGAATCATGAATCATGAATCGAATCATGAGTCATGAATCGAATCATGAATTATGAATCATGAATCATGAATTGAATCATGAATCATGAATCGAATCATGAATCATGAATCATGAATCATGAATTAAATCATGAATCATGAATCATGAATCGAATCATGAATCATGAATCGAAACATAAATCATGAATTGAATCATGAATCATGAATTGAATCATGAATTATGAATCGAAACTCGAATCATGAAATGAATCATAAATTGAATCATGAATCATGAATCATGAATTGAATCATGAATTATAAAATGAATCATGAATTGAATCATGAATCATGAATCAAATCATGAATCATGAATTAAATCATGAATCATGAATCGAATCATGAATCATGAATTGAATCATGAATCATGAATTGAATCATGAATTGAATCATAAATCATGAATCATGAATTGAATCATGAATCATGAATCAAATCATGAATCATGAATTGAATCATGAATCATGAATCATTAATCATGAATCATGAATCGAATCATGAATCATGAATTGAGTCATAAATCATGAATCGAATCATGAATCATGAATTAAATAATAAATCATGAATTGAATCATGAATCATGAATCAAATCATGAATCATGAATTAAATAATGAATCAAGAATCATGATTTGAATTATAAATCATGAATCTAATCATGAATCATGAATCGAATCATGAATCATGAATTAAATAATGAATCATGAATTGAATCATGAATCATGAATCATGAATCGAATCATGAATCATAAATCATGAATTATGAATCATGAATCGAATCATGAATTGAATCATGAATCATGAATTGAATTATGAATCATGAATCGAATCATGAATCATGAATCGAATCATGAATCATGAATTGAATCATGAATCATGAATTGAATCATGAATCCTGAATCATGAATTGAATCATGAATCATGAATCATGAATTGAATCATGAATCATGAATCGAATCATGAATCATGAATTGAATCATGAATCATGAATCATGAATTGAATCATGAATCATTAATCGAATCATGAATCATGAATTGAATCATGAATCATGAATTGAATCATAAATTGAATCATAAATCATGAATTGAATCATGAATCATGAATCGAATCATGAATCATGAATCTAATCATGAATCATGAATCATGAATTGAATCTTAAATTGAATCATAAATCATAAATCATGAATTGAATCATGAATCATGAATAATGAATCATGAATCGAATCATGAAATGAATCATGAATCATGAATTGAATCATAATTTGAATCATGAATCATGAATCATGAATAATGAATCATGAATCGAATCATGAATCATGAATCCTGAATTGAATCTTGAATCATGATTCATAAATCATGAATCATGAATCGAATCATGAATCATGAATCAAATCATGAATCATGAATCATGAATCGAATCATGAATCATATAATGAATCATGAATTGAATCATGAATTGAATCATAAATCATGAATCATGAATTGAATCATGAATCATGAATCGAATCATGAATCGCATCATGAATCATGAATTGAATCATGAATTATGAATTGAATCATGAATCATGAATTATGAATCATGAATTAAATCATGAATTATGAATTGAATCATGAATCATGAATCGAATCATGAATCATGAATCGAATCATGAATCATGAATTGAATCATGAATCATGAATCATGAATTGAATCATGAATCATGAATCATGAATTGAATTATGAATCATGAATCGAATCATGAATCATGAATTGAATCATGAATCATGAATCATGAATTGAATCATGAATCATGAATCGAATCATGAATCATCAATTGAATCATGAATCATGAATTGAATCATAAATTGAATCATAAATCATAAATCATGAATTGAATCATGAATCATGTATCGAATCATGAATCATGAATCTAATCATGAATCATGAATCATGAATTGAATCATAAATTGAATCATAAATCATAAATCATGAATTGCAACATGAACCATGAATCATGAATCATGAATTGAATCATGAAATGAATCATGAATCATGAATTGAATCATAATTTGAATCATGAATCATGAATCATAAATCGAATCATGAATCATGAATCCTGAATTGAATCATGAATCATGAATCATGAATTGAATAATGAAATGAATCATGAATCATGAATCATGAATCATGAATTGAATCATGAATCATGAATCAAATCATGAATCTTGAATCATGAATTGAATCATGAATCATGAATTGAATCAATAATTGAATCATAAATCATGAATCATGAATTGAATCATAAATCATAAATCGAATCATGAATCATGAATTGAATCATGAATCATGAATCATGAATTGAATCATGAATCGAATCATGAATCTCAAATCATGAATTGAAGCATGAATCATGAATTGAATCATGAATTGAATCATAAATCATGAATCATGAATCATGAATTGAATCATGAATCTCGAATCATGAATTGAATCATGAATCATGAATTGAATCATGAATTGAATCATAAATCATGAATTGAATCATAAATCATAAATCGAATCATGAATCATGAAGTGAATCATGAAACATGAATCATGAATCGAATCATGAATCATGAATCATGAATCGAATTATGAATCATGAATTGAATCATGAATCATGAATTTAATCATAAATCATGAATCGAATCATGAAACATGAATTGAATCATGAATCATGAATTGAATCATGAATCATGAATTGCATCATGAATCATGAATTGAATCATGAATCATTAATCATGAATTAAATCATGAATCATGAATCGAATCATGAATCATGAATCCTGAATTGAATCATGAATCATGAATCATGAATTGAATCATGAATCATGAATCGAATCATGAATCATGAATTGAATCATGAATCATGAATCATGAATTGAATCATGAATCATTAATCGAATCATGAATCATGAATTGAATCATGAATCATGAATTGAATCATAAATTGAATCATAAATCATAAATCATGAATTGAATCATGAATCATGAATCGAATCATGAATCATGAATCTAATCATGAATCATAAATCATGAATTGAATCATAAATTGAATCATAAATCATAAATCATGAATTGAATCATGAATCATAAATCATGAATAAAGAATCATGAATCGAATCATGAAATGAATCATGAATCATGAATTGAATCATAATTTGAATCATGAATCATGAATCATGAATAATGAATCATGAATCGAATCATGAATCATGAATCCTGAATTGAATCTTGAATTATGAATCATGAATCATGAATTGAATCATGAATTATGAATCATGAATCATGAATCGAATCATGAATCATGAATCAAATCATGAATCATGAATCATGAATCGAATCATGAATCATATAATGAATCATGAATTGAATCATGAATTGAATCATAAATCATGAATCATGAATTGAATCATGAATCATGAATCGAATCATGAATCGCATCATGAATCATGAATTGAATCATGAATTATGAATTGAATCATGAATCATGAATTATGAATCATGAATTAAATCATGAATCATGAATTGAATCATGAATCATGAAGCGAATCATGAATCATGAATCGAATCATGAATCATGAATTGAATCATGAATCATGAATCATGAATTGAATCATGAATCATGAATCATGAATTGAATCATGAATCATGAATCATGAATTGAATCATGAATCATGAATCGAATCATGAATCATGAATTGAATCATGAATCATGAATCATGAATTGAATCATGAATCATGAATTTAATCATGAATCATGAATCATGAATTGAATCATGAATCATGAATCGAATCATGAATCTCAAATCATGAATTGAAGCATGAATCATGAATTGAATCATGAATTGAATCATAAATCATGAATCATGAATTGAATCATGAATCATGAATTGAATCATGAATCTCGAATCATGAATTGAATCATGAATCATGAATTGAATCATGAATTGAATCATAAATCATGAATTGAATCATAAATCATAAATCGAATCATAAATCATGAAGTGAATCATGAAACATGCATCATGAATCGAATCATGAATCATGAATCATGAATCGATTTATGAATCATGAATTGAATCATGAATCATGAAGTGAATCATGAAACATGCATTGAATCATGAAACATGAATTGAATCATGAATCATGAATTGAATCATGAATCATGAATTGCATCATGAATCATGAATTGAATCATGAATCATTAATCATGAATTAAATCATGAATCATGAATCGAATCATGAATCATGAATCCTGAATTGAATCATGAATCATGAATCATGAATTGAATCATGAATCATGAATCGAATCATGAATCATGAATTGAATCATGAATCATGAATCATGAATTGAATCATAAATCATTAATCGAATCATGAATCATGAATTGAATCATAAATTGAATCATAAATCATAAATCATGAATTGAATCATGAATCATGAATCGAATCATGAATCATGAATCTAATCTTGAATCATAAATCATGAATTGAATCATAAATTGAATCATAAATCATAAATCATGAATTGAATCATGAATCATGAATCATGAATAATGAATCATGAATCGAATCATGAATTGAATCATGAATCATGAATTGAATCATGAATCATGAATTGAATCATGAATCATGAATTGAATCATGAATCATGAATCATGAATCATGAATCATGAATTGAATCATGAATCATGAATCATGAATTAAATCATGAATCATGAATCGAATCATGAATCATGAATCATGAATCGAATCATGAATCATAATTTGAATCATGAATCATGAATCATGAATCGAATCATGAATCATGAATCCTGAATTGAATCATGAATCATGAATCATGAATTGAATAATGAAATGAATCATGAATCATGAATCATGAATTGAATCATAATTTGAATCATGAATCATGAATCATGAATCATGAATTGAATCATGAATCATGAATCATGAATCATGAATTGAATCATGAAATGAATCATGAATCATGAATTGAATCGTAATTTGAATCATGAATCATGAATCATGAATCGAATCATGAATCATGAATCCTGAATTGAATCATGAATCATGAATCATGAATTGAATAATGAAATGAATCATGAATCATGAATCATGAATTGAATCATGAATCATGAATCGAATCATGAATCTCGAATCATGAATTGAATCATGAATCATGAATTGAATCAATAATTGAATCATAAATCATGAATCATGAATTGAATCATAAATCATAAATCGAATCATGAATCATGAATTGAATCATGAATCATGAATTGAATCATGAATCATGAATCATGAATTGAATCATGAATCATGAATCATGAATTGAATCATGAATCATGAATCGAATCATGAATCATGAATTGAATCATGAATCATGAATCATGAATTGAATCATGAATCATGAATTGAATCATGAATCATGAATCATGAATTGAATCATGAATCATGAATCGAATCATGAATCTCAAATCATGAATTGAAGCATTAATCATGAATTGAATCATGAATCTCAAATCATGAATTGAAGCATTAATCATGAATTGAATCATGAATTGAATCATAAATCATGAATCATGAATTGAATCATGAATCATGAATTGAATCATGAATCTCGAATCATGAATCATGAATTGAATCATAAATCATAAATCGAATCATGAATCATGAAGTGAAACATGAAACATGAATCATGAATCGAATCATGAATCATGAATCATGAATCGAATTATGAATCATGAATTGAATCATGAATCATGAATTTAATCATAAATCATGAATCGAATCATGAAACATGAATTGAATCATGAATTGAATCATGAATTGCATCATGAATCATGAATCATGAATTAAATCATGAATCATGAATCATGAATTGAATCATGAATCATGAATCATGAATTGAATCATGAATCATGAATCGAATCATGAATCATGAATTGAATCATGAATCATGAATCATGAATTGAATCATGAATCATGAATTGAATCATGAATCATGAATCATGAATTGAATCATGAATCATGAATCGAATCATGAATCTCAAATCATGAATTGAAGCATGAATCATGAATTGAATCATGAATTGAATCATAAATCATAATTCATGAATTGAATCATGAATCATGAATTGAATCATGAATCTCGAATCATGAATTGAATCATGAATCATGAATTGAATCATGAATCATGAATTGAATCATGAATTGAATCATAAATCATGAATTGAATCATAAATCATAAATCGAATCATGAATCATGAAGTGAATCATGAAACATGAATCATGAATCGAATCATGAATCATGAATCATGAATCGAATTATGAATCATGAATTGAATCATGAATCATGAATTTAATCATAAATCATGAATCGAATCATGAAACATGAATTGAATCATGAATCATGAATTGAATCATGAATCATGAATTGCATCATGAATCATGAATTGAATCATGAATCATTAATCATGAATTAAATCATGAATCATGAATCGAATCATGAATCATGAATCCTGAATTGAATCATGAATCATGAATCATGAATTGAATCATGAATCATGAATCGAATCATGAATCATGAATTGAATCATGAATCATGAATCATGAATTGAATCATGAATCATTAATCGAATCATGAATCATGAATTGAATCATGAATCATGAATTGAATCATAAATTGAATCATAAATCATAAATCATGAATTGAATCATGAATCATGAATCGAATCATGAATGATGAATCTAATCATGAATCATAAATCATGAATTGAATCATAAATTGAATCATAAATCATAAATCATGAATTGAATCATGAATCATGAATCATGAATAATGAATCATGAATCGAATCATGAAATGAATCATGAATCATGAATTGAATCATAATTTGAATCATGAATCATGAATCATGAATAATGAATCATGAATCGAATCATGAATCATGAATCCTGAATTGAATCTTGAATCATGAATCATGAATCATGAATCATGAATTGAATCATGAATTATGAATCATGAATCATGAATCGAATCATGAATCATGAATCAAATCATGAATCATGAATCGAATCATGAATCATATAATGAATCATGAATTGAATCATGAATTGAATCATAAATCATGAATCATGAATTGAATCATGAATCATGAATCGAATCATGAATCGCATCATGAATCATGAATTGAATCATGAATTATGAATTGAATCATGAATCATGAATTATGAATCATGAATTAAATCATGAATCATGAATTGAATCATGAATCATGAATCGAATCATGAATCATGAATCGAATCATGAATCATGAATTGAATCATGAATCATGAATCATGAATTGAATCATGAATCATGAATCATGAATTGAATCATGAATCATGAATCATGAATTGAATCATGAATCATGAATCGAATCATGAATCATGAATTGAATCATGAATCATGAATCATGAATTAAATCATGATTAATGAATCGAATCATGAATCATCAATTGAATCATGAATCATGAATTGAATCATAAATTGAATCATAAATCATAAATCATGAATTGAATCATGAATCATGTATCGAATCATGAATCATGAATCTAATCATGAATCATGAATCATGAATTGAATCATAAA
The DNA here is from genome assembly GCF_038048845.1 of Mixophyes fleayi. Classification (NCBI taxonomy): domain Eukaryota; kingdom Metazoa; phylum Chordata; class Amphibia; order Anura; family Limnodynastidae; genus Mixophyes; species Mixophyes fleayi. The sequence continues at coordinate 41,949 of NW_027447114.1, read as the reverse complement.
TTGAATCATAAATCATAAATCATGAATTGAATCATGAACCATGAATCATGAATCATGAATTGAATCATGAAATGAATCATGAATCATGAATTGAATCATAATTTGAATCATGAATCATGAATCATGAATCAAATCATGAATCATGAATCCTGAATTGAATCATGAATCATGAATCATGAATTGAATAATGAAATGAATCATGAATCATGAATCATGAATCAAATCATGAATCTTGAATCATGAATTGAATCATGAATCATGAATTGAATCAATAATTGAATCATAAATCATGAATCATGAATTGAATCATAAATCATAAATCGAATCATGAATCATGAATTGAATCATGAATCATGAATCATGAATTGAATCATGAATCATGAATCGAATCATGAATCTCAAATCATGAATTGAAGCATGAATTGAATCATAAATCATGAATCATGAATTGAATCATGAATCATGAATTGAATCATGAATCATGAATCATGAATTGAATCATGAATCATGAATTGAATCATGAATCATGAATCATGAATCATGAATTGAATCATGAATCATGAATCATGAATTGAATCATGAATCATGAATAGAATCATGAATCATGAATCATGAATCGAATCATGAATCATAATTTGAATCATGAATCATGAATCATGAATCGAATCATGAATCATGAATCCTGAATTGAATCATGAATCATGAATCATGAATTGAATAATGAAATGAATCATGAATCATGAATTGAATCATAATTTGAATCATGAATTGAATCATGAATCATGAATCATGAATCATGAATTGAATCATGAAATGAATCAAGAATCATGAATTTAATCATAATTTGAATCATGAATCATGAATCATGAATCATGAATCGAATCATGAATCATGAATCATGAATTGAATCATGAATCATGAATCATGAATTGAATAATGAAATGAATCATGAATCATGAATCATGAATTGAATCATGAATCATGAATCGAATCATGAATCTCGAATCATGAATTGAATCATGAATCATGAATTGAATCAATAATTGAATCATAAATCATGAATCATAATTTGAATCATGAATCATGAATCGAATCATGAATCATGAATTGAATCATGAATCATGAATCATGAATTGAATCATGAATCATTAATCGAATCATGAATCATGAATTGAATCATGAATCATGAATTGAATCATAAATTGAATCATAAATCATAAATCATGAATTGAATCATGAATCATGAATCGAATCATGAATCATGAATCTAATCATGAATCATAAATCATGAATTGAATCATAAATTGAATCATAAATCATAAATCATGAATTGAATCATGAATCATGAATCATGAATAATGAATCATGAATCGAATCATGAATTGAATCATGAATCATGAATTGAATCATGAATCATGAATCATGAATTGAATCATGAATCATGAATTGAATCATGAATCATGAATCATGAATCATGAATCATGAATTGAATCATGAATCATGAATCATGAATTAAATCATGAATCATGAATCGAATCATGAATCATAATTTGAATCATGAATCATGAATCATGAATCGAATCATGAATCATGAATCCTGAATTGAATCATGAATCATGAATCATGAATTGAATAATGAAATGAATCATGAATCATGAATCATGAATTGAATCATAATTTGAATCATGAATCATGAATCATGAATCATGAATTGAATAATGAATCATGAATCATGAATCATGAATTGAATCATGAAATGAATCATGAATCATAAATTGAATCATAATTTGAATCATGAATCATGAATCATGAATCATGAATCGAATCATGAATCATGAATCCTGAATTGAATCAGGAATCATGAATCATGAATTGAATAATGAAATGAATCATGAATCATGAATCATGAATTGAATCATGAATCATGAATCGAATCATGAATCTCGAATCATGAATTGAATCATGAATCATGAATTGAATCAATAATTGAATCATAAATCATGAATCATGAATTGAATCATAAATCATAAATCGAATCATGAATCATGAATTGAATCATGAATCATGAATCATGAATTGAATCATGAATCATGAATCATGAATTGAATCATGAATCATGAATCGAATCATGAATCATGAATTGAATCATGAATCATGAATCATGAATTGAATCATGAATCATGAATCATGAATTGAATCATGAATCATGAATCGAATCATGAATCTCAAATCATGAATTGAAGCATTAATCATGAATTGAATCATGAATCTCAAATCATGAATTGAAGCATTAATCATGAATTGAATCATGAATTGAATCATAAATCATGAATCATGAATTGAATCATGAATCATGAATTGAATCATGAATCTCGAATCATGAATCATGAATTGAATCATAAATCATAAATCGAATCATGAATCATGAAGTGAAACATGAAACATGAATCATGAATCGAATCATGAATCATGAATCATGAATCGAATTATGAATCATGAATTGAATCATGAATCATGAATTTAATCATAAATCATGAATCGAATCATGAAACATGAATTGAATCATGAATCATGAATTGAATCATGAATCATGAATTGCATCATGAATCATGAATCATGAATTAAATCATGAATCATGAATCATGAATTGAATCATGAATCATGAATCATGAATTGAATCATGAATCATGAATCGAATCATGAATCATGAATTGAATCATGAATCATGAATCATGAATTGAATCATGAATCATGAATTGAATCATAAATCATGAATCATGAATTGAATCATGAATCATGAATCGAATCATGAATCTCAAATCATGAATTGAAGCATGAATCATGAATTGAATCATGAATTGAATCATAAATCATGAATCATGAATTGAATCATGAATCATGAATTGAATCATGAATCTCGAATCATGAATTGAATCATGAATCATGAATTGAATCATGAATTGAATCATAAATCATGAATTGAATCATAAATCATAAATCGAATCATGAAACATGAAGTGAATCATGAAACATGAATCATGAATCGAATCATGAATCATGAATCATGAATCGAATTATGAATCATAAATTGAATCATGAATCATGAATTTAATCATAAATCATGAATCGAATCATGAAACATGAATTGAATCATGAATCATGAATTGAATCATGAATCATGAATTGCATCATGAATCATGAATCCTGAATTGAATCATGAATCATGAATCATGAATTGAATCATGAATCATGAATCGAATCATGAATCATGAATTGAATCATGAATCATGAATTGAATCATGAATCATTAATCGAATCATGAATCATGAATTGAATCATGAATCATGAATTGAATCATAAATCATAAATCATGAATTGAATCATGAATCATGAATCGAATCACGAATCATGAATCTAATCATGAATCATAAATCATGAATTGAATCATAAATTGAATCATAAATCATAAATCATGAATTAAATCATGAATCATGAATCATGAATAATGAATCATGAATCGAATCATGAAATGAATCATGAATCATGAATTGAATTATAATTTGAATCATGAATCATGAATCATGAATAATGAATCATGAATCGAATCATGAATCATGAATCCTGAATTGAATCTTGAATCATGAATCATGAATCATGAATCATGAATTGAATCATGAATTATGAATCATGAATCATGAATCGAATCATGAATCATGAATCAAATCATGAATCATGAATCATGAATCGAATCATGAATCATATAATGAATCATGAATTGAATCATGAATTGAATCATAAATCATGAATCATGAATTGAATCATGAATCATGAATCGAATCATGAATCGCATCATGAATCATGAATTGAATCATGAATTATGAATTGAATCATGAATCATGAATTATGAATCATGAATTAAATCATGAATCATGAATTGAATCATGAATCATGAATCGAATCATGAATCATGAATCGAATCATGAATCATGAATTGAATCATGAATCATGAATCATGAATTGAATCATGAATCATGAATCATGAATTGAATCATGAATCATGAATCATATATTGAATCATGAATCATGAATCGAATCATGAATCATGAATTGAATCATGAATCATGAATCATGAATTAAATCATGATTAATGAATCGAATCATGAATCATCAATTGAATCATGAATCATGAATTGAATCATAAATTGAATCATAAATCATAAATCATGAATTGAATCATGAATCATGTATCGAATCATGAATCATGAATCTAATCATGAATCATGAATCATGAATTGAATCATAAATTGAATCATAAATCATAAATCATGAATTGAATCATGAACCATGAATCATGAATCATGAATTGAATCATGAAATGAATCATGAATCATGAATTGAATCATAATTTGAATCATGAATCATGAATCATGAATCAAATCATGAATCATGAATCCTGAATTGAATCATGAATCATGAATCATGAATTGAATAATGAAATGAATCATGAATCATGAATCATGAATCATGAATTGAATCATGAATCATGAATCAAATCATGAATCTTGAATCATGAATTGAATCATGAATCATGAATTGAATCAATAATTGAATCATAAATCATGAATCATGAATTGAATCATAAATCATAAATCGAATCATGAATCATGAATTGAATCATGAATCATGAATCATGAATTGAATCATGAATCATGAATCGAATCATGAATCTCAAATCATGAATTGAAGCATGAATTGAATCATAAATCATGAATTGAATCATGAATCATGAATTGAATCATGAATCATGAATCATGAATTGAATCATGAATCATGAATTGAATCATGAATCATGAATCATGAATCATGAATTGAATCATGAATCATGAATCATGAATTGAATCATGAATCATGAATCGAATCATGAATCATGAATCGAATCATGAATCATAATTTGAATCATGAATCATGAATCATGAATCGAATCATGAATCATGAATCCTGAATTGAATCATGAATCATGAATCATGAATTGAATAATGAAATGAATCATGAATCATGAATTGAATCATAATTTGAATCATGAATTGAATCATGAATCATGAATCATGAATTGAATCATGAAATGAATCATGAATCATGAATTTAATCATAATTTGAATCATGAATCATGAATCATGAATCATGAATCGAATCATGAATCATGAATCCTGAATTGAATCATGAATCATGAATCATGAATTGAATAATGAAATGAATCATGAATCATGAATCATGAATTGAATCATGAATCATGAATCGAATCATGAATCTCGAATCATGAATTGAATCATGAATCATGAGATGAATCAATAATTGAATCATAAATCATGAATCATGAATTGAATCATAAATCATAAATCGAATCATGAATCAAGAATTTAATCATGAATCATGAATCATGAATTGAATCATGAATCATGAATCGAATCATGAATCTCGAATCATGAATTGAATCATGAATCATGAATTGAATCATGAATTGAATCATAAATCATGAATCATGAATTGAATCATGAATCATGAATTGAATCATGAATCTCGAATCATGAATTGAATCATGAATCATGAATTGAATCATGAATTGAATCATAAATCATGAATTGAATCATAAATCATAAATCGAATCATGAATCATGAATCGAATCATGAAACATGAATTGAATCATGAATCATGAATTTAATCATAAATCATGAATCGAATCATGAAACATGAATTGAATCATGAATCATGAATTGCATCATGAATCATGAATTGAATCATGAATCATTAATCATGAATTAAATCATGAATCATGAAATGAATCATGAATTGAATCATGAATCATGAATCATGAATTGAATCATGAATCATGAAAGGAATCATGAATTGAATCATGAATCATGAATCAAATCATGAATCATGAATTGAATCATCAATTGAATCATAAATCATGAATCATGAATTGAATCATGAATCATGAATCGAATCATGAATCATGAATTGAATCATGAATCATGAATTGAATCATGAATCATGAATTGAATCATGAATCATGAATTGAATCATGAATCATGAATCATGAATTGAATCATGAATCATGAATCATGAATTGAATCATGAATCATGAATCGAATCATGAATCATGAATCATGAATCATGAATCGAATCATGAATCATGAATTGAATCATGAATCATGAATTGAATAATGAATCATGAATCATGAATCATGAATTGAATCATGAATCATGAATCATGAATTGAATCATGAATCATGAATCGAATCATGAATCATGAATCATGAATCATGAATCGAATCATGAATCATGAATTGAATCATGAATCATGAATTGAATAATGAATCATGAATCATGAATAATGAATTGAATCATGAATCATGAATTGAATCATGAATCATGAATTAAATAATGAATCATAAATCATGAATTGAATCATGAATCGAATCGTGAATCATGAATTAAATAATGAATCATAAATCATGAATTGAATCATGAATCGAATCATGAATCATGAATTAAATAATGAATCATGAATCGAATCATGAATCATGAATTGAATCATGAATCATGAATTGAATCTTGAATCATGAATCATGAATTGAATCATGAATCATGAATCATGAATCGAATCATGAATCATAAATCATGAATTATGAATCATAAATCGAATCATGAATCATGAATTGAATCATGAATCATGAATTGAATCTTGAATCATGAATCATGAATTGAATTATGAATTATGAATCATGAATCATGAATCGAATCATGAATCATGAATCGAATCATGAATCATGAATCATGAATCGAATCATGAATCATAAATCATGAATTATGAATCATAAATCGAATCATGAATCATGAATTGAATCATGAATCATGAATTGAATCTTGAATCATGAATCATGAATTGAATCATGAATTATGAATCATGAATCATGAATCAAATCATGAATCATGAATCGAATCATGAATCATGAATCGAATCATGAATCATGAATCATGAATCGAATCATGAATCATGAATCATGAATCATGAATTGAATCATGAATCATGAATCATGAATTAAATCATGAATCATGAATCGAATCATGAATCATGAATCGAATCATGAATCATGAATTGAATCATGAATCATGAATTGAATCATGAATCATGAATCATGAATTGAATCATGAATCATGAATGAAATCATGAATTGAATCATGAATCATGAATCGAATCATGAATCATGAATTGAATCATGAATTGAATCATAAATCATGAATCATGAATTGAATCATGAATCATGAATCGAATCATGAATCATGAATTGAATCATGAATCATGAATCATGAATTGAATCATGAATCATGAATTGAATCATGAATCATGAATCATGAATCATGAATTGAATCATGAATCATGAATCATGAATTGAATCATGAATCATGAATCGAATCATGAATTATGAATCATGAATCGAATCATGAATCATGAATTGAATCATGAATCATGAATCATGAATAATGAATTGAATCATGAATCATGAATTGAATCATGAATCATGAATTAAATAATGAATCATAAATCATGAATTGAATCATGAATCATGAATCGAATCATGAATCATGAATTAAATAATGACTCATGAATCGAATCATGAATCATGAATTGAATCATGAATCATGAATTGAATCTTGAATCATGAATCATGAATTGAATCATGAAGCATGAATCATGAATCGAATCATGAATCATAAATCATGAATTATGAATCATAAATCGAATCATGAATCATGAATTGAATCATGAATCATGAATTGAATCTTGAATCATGAATCATTAATTGAATCATGAATTATGAATCATGAATCATGAATCGAATCATGAATCATGAATCGAATCATGAATCATGAATCATGAATCGAATCATGAATCATAAATCATGAATTATGAATCATAAATCGAATCATGAATCATGAATTGAATCATGAATCATGAATTGAATCTTGAATCATGAATCATGAATTGAATCATGAATTATGAATCATGAATCATGAATCGAATCATGAATCATGAATCGAATCATGAATCCTGAATCATGAATCGAATCATGAATCATGAATCATGAATCATGAATTGAATCATGAATCATGAATCATGAATTAAATCATGAATCATGAATCGAATCATGAATCATGAATTGAATCATGAATCATGAATTGAATCATGAATCATGAATCATGAATCATGAATCATGAATTGAATCATGAATCATGAATCATGAATTAAATCATGAATCATGAATCATGAATCGAATCATGAGTCATGAATCGAATCATAAATTATGAATCATGAATCATGAATTGAATTATGAATCATGAATCGAATCATGAATCATGAATCATGAATCATGAATTAAATCATGAATCATGAATCATGAATCGAATCATGAATTATGCATCATGAATCATGAATTGTATCATGAATCATGAATCGAATCATGAATCATGAATCGAAACATAAATCATGAATTGAATCATGAATCATGAATTGAATCATGAATTATGAATCGAAACTCGAATCATGAAATGAATCATGAATTGAATCATGAATCATGAATTGAATCATGAATTATGAAATGAATCATGGATTGAATCATGAATCATGAATCATGAATCATGAATTAAATCATGAATCATAAATTGAATCATAATTCATGAATCGAATCATGAATTATGAATTGAATCATGAATCATGAATCGAATCATGAATCATGAATTGAATCATGAATCATGAATCATTAATCATGAATCATGAATCGAATCATGAATCATGAATTGAATCATGAATCATGAATTGAATCATGAATCATGAATCATGAATCATGAATTGAATCATGAATCATGAATCATGAATTGAGTCATGAATCATGAATCGAATCATGAATCATGAATTAAATAATGAATCATGAATCATGAATTGAATCATGAATCATGAATTGAATCATGAATCATGAATCGAATCATGAATCATGAATTAAATAATGAATCATGAATCATGATTTGAATTATAAATCATGAATCTAATCATGAATCATGAATCGAATCATGAATCATGAATTAAATAATGAATCATGAATTGAATCATGAATCATGAATCATGAATCGAATCATGAATCATGAATTGAATCATGAATCATGAATTGAATCATTAATCATGAATTGAATCATGAATCATGAATCGAATCATGAATCATGAATCAAATCATGAATCATGAATTGAATCATGAATCATGAATTGAATTATGAATCATGAATCGAATCATGAATCATGAATCATGAATCATGAATTGAATCATGAATCATGAATCATGAATTGAATCATGAATCATGAATTGAATCATGAATCATGAATTGAATCATAAATTGAATCATAAATCATAAATCATGAATTGAATCATGAATCATGAATCGAATCATGAATCATGAATCTAATCATGAATCATGAATCATGAATTGAATCATAAATTGAATCATAAATCATAAATCATGAATTGAATCATGAATCATGAATCATGAATTGAATCATGAAATGAATCATGAATCATGAATTGAATCATAATTTGAATTATGAATCATGAATCATGAATAATGAATCATGAATCGAATCATGAATCATGAATCCTGAATTGAATCTTGAATCATGAATCATGAATCATGAATCATGAATTGAATCATGAATTATGAATCATGAATCATGAACCGACTCAAGAATCATGAATCGAATCATGAATCATGAATCATGAATCGAATCATGAATCATGAATCGAATCATGAATCATGAAATGAATCATGAATTGAATCATGAATTGAATCATAAATCATGAATCATGAATTGAATCATGAATCATGAATCGAATCATGAATAATGAATCGCATCATGAATCATGAATTGAATCATGAATTATGAATTGAATCATGAATCATGAATTATGAATCATGAATTAAATCATGAATCATGAATTGAATCATGAATCATGAATGGAATCATGAATCATGAATCGAATCATGAATCATGAATCGAATCATGAATCATGAATTGAATCATGAATCATGAATCGAATCATGAATCATGAATTGAATCATGAATCATGAATCGAATCATGAATCATGAATTGAATCATGAATCATGAATCATGAATTGAATCATGAATCATGAATCGAATCATGAATCATGAATTGAATCATGAATCATGAATCATGAATTGAATCATGAATCATGAATCGAATCATGAAGCATCAATTGAATCATGAATCATGAATTGAATCATAAATTGAATCATAAATCATAAATCATGAATTGAATCATGAATCATGTATCGAATCATGAATCATGAATCTAATCATGAATCATGAATTGAATCATAAATTGAATCATAAATCATAAATCATGAATTGAATCATGAACCATGAATCATGAATCATGAATTGAATCATGAAATGAATCATGAATCATGAATTGAATCATAATTTGAATCATGAATCATGACTCATGAATCATGAATCATGAATTATGAATCATGAATCATGAATTGAATCATGAATCATGAATTGAATAATGAAATGAATCATGAATCATGAATCATGAATTGAATAATGAAATGAATCATGAATCATGAATCATGAATTGAATCATGAATCATGAATCGAATCATGAATCTCGAATCATGAATTGAATCATGAATCATGAATTGAATCAATAATTGAATCATAAATCATGAATCATGAATTGAATCATAAATCATAAATCGAATCATGAATCATGAATTGAATCATGAATCATGAATCATGAATTGAATCATGAATCATGAATCGAATCATGAATCTCGAATCATGAATTGAAGCATGAATCATGAATCATGAATTGAATCATGAATCATGAATCGAATCATGAATCTCGAATCATGAATTGAAGCATGAATCATGAATTGAATCATGAATTGAATCATGAATCATGAATCATGAATTGAATCATGAATCATGAAATGAATCATGAATTGAATCATGAATCATGAATCGAATCATGAATCATGAATTGAATCATGAATTGAATCATAAATCATGAATCATGAATTGAATCATGAATCATGAATCGAATCATGAATCATGAATTGAATCATGAATCATGAATCATGAATTGAATCATGAATCATGAATTGAATCATGAATCATGAATCATGAATCATGAATTGAATCATGAATCATGAATCATGAATTGAATCATGAATCATGAATCGAATCATGAATCATGAATCATAAATCATGAATCGAATCATGAATCATAATTTGAATCATGAATCATGAATCATGAATCATGAATCATGAATCGAATCATGAATCATGAATCCTGAATTGAATCATGAATCATGAATCATGAATTGAATAATGAATTGAATCATAAATCATGAATCATGAATTGAATCATAAATCATAAATCGAATCATGAATCATGAATTGAATCATGAATCATGAATCATGAATTGAATCATGAATCATTAATCGAATCATGAATCTCGAATCATGAATTGAATCATGAATCATGAATTGAATCATGAATTGAATCATAAATCATGAATCATGAATTGAATCATGAATCATGAATTGAATCATGAATTGAATCATAAATCATGAATTGAATCATAAATCATAAATCGAATCATGAATCATGAATTGAATCATGAAACATGAATCATGAATCGAATCATGAATCATGAATCATGAATCGAATTATGAATCATGAATTGAATCATGAAACATGAATCATGAATCGAATCATGAATCATGAATCATGAATCGAATTATGAATCATGAATTGAATCATGAATCATGAATTTAATCATAAATCATGAATCGAATCATGAAACATGAATTGAATCATGAATCATGAATTGAATCATGAATCATGAATCATGAATTGAATCATGAAATGAATCATGAATCATGAATTTAATCATAATTTGATTCATGAATCATGAATCATGAATCATGAATCGAATCATGAATCATGAATCCTGAATTGAATCATGAATCATGAATCATGAATTGAATAATGAAATGAATCATGAATCATGAATCATGAATTGAATCATGAATCATGAATCAAATCATGAATCTCGAATCATGAATTGAATCATGAATCATGAGATGAATCAATAATTGAATCATAAATCATGAATCATGAATTGAATCATAAATCATAAATCGAATCATGAATCAAGAATTTAATCATGAATCATGAATCATGAATTGAATCATGAATCATGAATCGAATCATGAATCTCGAATCATGAATTGAATCATGAATCATGAATTGAATCATGAATTGAATCATAAATCATGAATCATGAATTGAATCATGAATCATGAATTGAATCATGAATCTCGAATCATGAATTGAATCATGAATCATGAATTGAATCATGAATTGAATCATAAATCATGAATTGAATCATAAATCATAAATCGAATCATGAATCATGAATCGAATCATGAAACATGAATTGAATCATGAATCATGAATCATGAATCGAATCATGAATCATGAATCGAATTATGAATCATGAATTGAATCATGAATCATGAATTTAATCATAAATCATGAATCGAATCATGAAACATGAATTGAATCATGAATCATGAATTGCATCATGAATCATGAATTGAATCATGAATCATTAATCATGAATTAAATCATGAATCATGAAATGAATCATGAATTGAATCATGAATCATGAATCATGAATTGAATCATGAATCATGAAAGGAATCATGAATTGAATCATGAATCATGAATCAAATCATGAATCATGAATTGAATCATCAATTGAATCATAAATCATGAATCATGAATTGAATCATGAATCATGAATCGAATCATGAATCATGAATTGAATCATGAATCATGAATCATGAATTGAATCATGAATCATGAATTGAATCATGAATCATGAATTGAATCATGAATCATGAATTGAATCATGAATCATGAATCATGAATTGAATCATGAATCATGAATCATGAATTGAATCATGAATCATGAATCGAATCATGAATCATGAATCATGAATCATGAATCGAATCATGAATCATGAATTGAATCATGAATCATGAATTGAATAATGAATCATGAATCATGAATAATGAATTGAATCATGAATCATGAATTGAATCATGAATCATGAATTAAATAATGAATCATAAATCATGAATTGAATCATGAATCATGAATCGAATTGTGAATCATGAATTAAATAATGAATCATAAATCATGAATTGAATCATGAATCGAATCATGAATCATGAATTAAATAATGAATCATGAATCGAATCATGAATCATGAATTGAATCATGAATCATGAATTGAATCTTGAATCATGAATCATGAATTGAATCATGAATCATGAATCATGAATCGAATCATGAATCATAAATCATGAATTATGAATCATAAATCGAATCATGAATCATGAATTGAATCATGAATCATGAATTGAATCTTGAATCATGAATCATGAATTGAATCATGAATTATGAATCATGAATCATGAATCGAATCATGAATCATGAATCGAATCATGAATCATGAATCATGAATCGAATCATGAATCATAAATCATGAATTATGAATCATAAATCGAATCATGAATCATGAATTGAATCATGAATCATGAATTGAATCTTGAATCATGAATCATGAATTGAATCATGAATTATGAATCATGAATCATGAATCGAATCATGAATCATGAATCGAATCATGAATCATGAATCGAATCATGAATCATGAATCATGAATCGAATCATGAATCATGAATCATGAATCATGAATTGAATCATGAATCATGAATCATGAATTAAATCATGAATCATGAATCGAATCATGAATCATGAATCGAATCATGAATCATGAATTGAATCATGAATCATGAATTGAATCTTGAATCATGAATCATGAATTGAATCATGAATCATGAATGAAATCATGAATTGAATCATGAATCATGAATCGAATCATGAATCATGAATTGAATCATGAATTGAATCATAAATCATGAATCATGAATTGAATCATGAATCATGAATCGAATCATGAATCATGAATTGAATCATGAATCATGAATCATGAATTGAATCATGAATCATGAATTGAATCATGAATCATGAATTGAATCATGAATCATGAATCATGAATCATGAATTGAATCATGAATCATGAATCATGAATTGAATCATGAATCATGAATCGAATCATGAATTATGAATCATGAATCGAATCATGAATCATGAATAATGAATTGAATCATGAATCATGAATTGAATCATGAATCATGAATTAAATAATGAATCATAAATCATGAATTGAATCATGAATCATGAATCGAATCATGAATCATGAATTAAATAATGAATCATAAATCATGAATTGAATCATGAATCGAATCATGAATCATGAATTAAATAATGACTCATGAATCGAATCATGAATCATGAATTGAATCATGAATCATGAATTGAATCTTGAATCATGAATCATGAATTGAATCATGAAGCATGAATCATGAATCGAATCATGAATCATAAATCATGAATTATGAATCATAAATCGAATCATGAATCATGAATTGAATCATGAATCATGAATTGAATCTTGAATCATGAATCATTAATTGAATCATGAATTATGAATCATGAATCATGAATCGAATCATGAATCATGAATCGAATCATGAATCATGAATCATGAATCGAATCATGAATCATAAATCATGAATTATGAATCATAAATCGAATCATGAATCATGAATTGAATCATGAATCATGAATTGAATCTTGAATCATGAATCATGAATTGAATCATGAATTATGAATCATGAATCATGAATCGAATCATGAATCATGAATCGAATCATGAATCCTGAATCATGAATCGAATCATGAATCATGAATCATGAATCATGAATTGAATCATGAATCATGAATCATGAATTAAATCATGAATCATGAATCGAATCATGAATCATGAATTGAATCATGAATCATGAATTGAATCATGAATCATGAATCATGAATCATGAATCATGAATTGATTCATGAATCATGAATCATGAATTAAATCATGAATCATGAATCATGAATCGAATCATGAGTCATGAATCGAATCATAAATTATGAATCATGAATCATGAATTGAATTATGAATCATGAATCGAATCATGAATCATGAATCATGAATCATGAATTAAATCATGAATCATGAATCATGAATCGAATCATGAATTATGCATCATGAATCATGAATTGTATCATGAATCATGAATCGAATCATGAATCATGAATCGAAACATAAATCATGAATTGAATCATGAATCATGAATTGAATCATGAATTATGAATCGAAACTCGAATCATGAAATGAATCATGAATTGAATCATGAATCATGAATTGAATCATGAATTATGAAATGAATCATGAATTGAATCATGAATCATGAATCATGAATCATGAATTAAATCATGAATCATAAATTGAATCATAATTCATGAATCGAATCATGAATTATGAATTGAATCATGAATCATGAATCGAATCATGAATCATGAATTGAATCATGAATCATGAATCATTAATCATGAATCATGAATCGAATCATGAATCATGAATTGAATCATGAATCATGAATTGAATCATGAATCATGAATCATGAATCATGAATGGAATCATGAATCATGAATCATGAATGGAGTCATGAATCATGAATCGAATCATGAATCATGAATTAAATAATGAATCATGAATCATGAATTGAATCATGAATCATGAATCGAATCATGAATCATGAATTAAATAATGAATCATGAATCATGATTTGAATTATAAATCATGAATCTAATCATGAATCATGAATCGAATCATGAATCATGAATTAAATAATGAATCATGAATTGAATCATGAATCATGAATCATGAATCGAATCATGAATCATGAATTGAATCATGAATCATGAATTGAATCATTAATCATGAATTGAATCATGAATCATGAATCGAATCATGAATCATGAATCAAATCATGAATCATGAATTGAATCATGAATCATGAATTGAATTATGAATCATGAATCGAATCATGAATCATGAATCATGAATCATGAATTGAATCATGAATCATGAATCATGAATTGAATCATGAATCATGAATTGAATCATGAATCATGAATTGAATCATAAATTGAATCATAAATCATAAATCATGAATTGAATCATGAATCATGAATCGAATCATGAATCATGAATCTAATCATGAATCATGAATCATGAATTGAATCATAAATTGAATCATAAATCATAAATCATGAATTGAATCATGAATCATGAATCATGAATTGAATCATGAAATGAATCATGAATCATGAATTGAATCATAATTTGAATTATGAATCATGAATCATGAATAATGAATCATGAATCGAATCATGAATCATGAATCCTGAATTGAATCTTGAATCATGAATCATGAATCATGAATCATGAATTGAATCATGAATTATGAATCATGAATCATGAACCGACTCAAGAATCATGAATCGAATCATGAATCATGAATCATGAATCGAATCATGAATCATGAATCAAATCATGAATCATGAAATGAATCATGAATTGAATCATGAATTGAATCATAAATCATGAATCATGAATTGAATCATGAATCATGAATCGAATCATGAATAATGAATCGCATCATGAATCATGAATTGAATCATGAATTATGAATTGAATCATGAATCATGAATTATGAATCATGAATTAAATCATGAATCATGAATTGAATCATGAATCATGAATGGAATCATGAATCATGAATCGAATCATGAATCATGAATCGAATCATGAATCATGAATTGAATCATGAATCATGAATCGAATCATGAATCATGAATTGAATCATGAATCATGAATCGAATCATGAATCATGAATTGAATCATGAATCATGAATCATGAATTGAATCATGAATCATGAATCGAATCATGAATCATGAATTGAATCATGAATCATGAATCATGAATTGAATCATGAATCATGAATCGAATCATGAATCATCAATTGAATCATGAATCATGAATTGAATCATAAATTGAATCATAAATCATAAATCATGAATTGAATCATGAATCATGTATCGAATCATGAATCATGAATCTAATCATGAATCATGAATTGAATCATAAATTGAATCATAAATCATAAATCATGAATTGAATCATGAACCATGAATCATGAATCATGAATTGAATCATGAAATGAATCATGAATCATGAATTGAATCATAATTTGAATCATGAATCATGACTCATGAATCATGAATCATGAATTATGAATCATGAATCATGAATTGAATCATGAATCATGAATTGAATAATGAAATGAATCATGAATCATGAATCATGAATTGAATAATGAAATGAATCATGAATCATGAATCATGAATTGAATCATGAATCATGAATCGAATCATGAATCTCGAATCATGAATTGAATCATGAATCATGAATTGAATCAATAATTGAATCATAAATCATGAATCATGAATTGAATCATAAATCATAAATCGAATCATGAATCATGAATTGAATCATGAATCATGAATCATGAATTGAATCATGAATCATGAATCGAATCATGAATCTCGAATCATGAATTGAAGCATGAATCATGAATCATGAATTGAATCATGAATCATGAATCGAATCATGAATCTCGAATCATGAATTGAAGCATGAATCATGAATTGAATCATGAATTGAATCATGAATCATGAATCATGAATTGAATCATGAATCATGAAATGAATCATGAATTGAATCATGAATCATGAATCGAATCATGAATCATGAATTGAATCATGAATTGAATCATAAATCATGAATCATGAATTGAATCATGAATCATGAATCGAATCATGAATCATGAATTGAATCATGAATCATGAATCATGAATTGAATCATGAATCATGAATTAAATCATGAATCATGAATCATGAATCATGAATTGAATCATGAATCATGAATCATGAATTGAATCATGAATCATGAATCGAATCATGAATCATGAATCATGAATCATAAATCATGAATCGAATCATGAATCATAATTTGAATCATGAATCATGAATCATGAATCATGAATCATGAATCCTGAATTGAATCATGAATCATGAATCATGAATTGAATAATGAATTGAATCATAAATCATGAATCATGAATTGAATCATAAATCATAAATCGAATCATGAATCATGAATTGAATCATGAATCATGAATCATGAATTGAATCATGAATCATTAATCGAATCATGAATCTCGAATCATGAATTGAATCATGAATCATGAATTGAATCATGAATTGAATCATAAATCATGAATCATGAATTGAATCATGAATCATGAATTGAATCATGAATTGAATCATAAATCATGAATTGAATCATAAATCATAAATCGAATCATGAATCATGAATTGAATCATGAAACATGAATCATGAATCGAATCATGAATCATGAATCATGAATCGAATTATGAATCATGAATTGAATCATGAAACATGAATCATGAATCGAATCATGAATCATGAATCATGAATCGAATTATGAATCATGAATTGAATCATGAATCATGAATTTAATCATAAATCATGAATCGAATCATGAAACATGAATTGAATCATGAATCATGAATTGAATCATGAATCATGAATTGCATCATGAATCATGAATTGAATCATGAATCATTAATCATGAATTAAATCATGAATCATGAAATGAATCATGAATTGAATCATGAATCATGAATTGAATCATGAATCATGAATCGAATCATGAATTGAATAATAAATCATGAATCATGAATTGAATCATGAATTGAATCATAAATCATGAATCATGAATTGAATCATGAATCATAATTCGAATCATGAATCATGAATTGAATCATGAATCATGAATCATGAATTGAATCATGAATCATGAATTGAATCATGAATCATGAATTGAATCATGAATCATGAATCATGAATTGAATCATGAATCATGAATTGAATCATGAATCATGAATCGAATTATGAATCATGAATCATGAATCATGAATCGAAACATGAATCATGAATTGAATCATGAATCATAATTTGAATCATGAATCATGAATCATGAATAATGAATTGAATCATGAATCATGAATTGAATCATGAATCATGAATCGAATCATGAATCATGAATTAAATAATGAATCATAAATCATGAATTGAATCATGAATCATGAATCGAATCATGAATCATGAATTAAATAATGAATCATGAATCATGATTTGAATTATAAATCATGAATCTAATCATGAATCATGAATCGAATCATGAATCATGAATTGAATCATGAATCATGAATCATGAATTGAATCATGAATCATGAATCATGAATCGAATCATGAATCATAAATCATGAATTATGAATCATAAATCGAATCATGAATCATGAATTGAATCATGAATCATGAATTGAATCTTGAATCAAGAATCATGAATTGAATCATGAATTATGAATCATGAATCATGAATCGAATCATGAATCATGAATCGAATCATGAATCATGAATCATGAATCGAATCATGAATCATGAATCATGAATCATGAATTGAATCATGAATCATGAATCATGAATTAAATCATGAATCATGAATCGAATCATGAATCATGAATCTAATCATGAATCATGAATCATGAATTGAATCATAAATTGAATCATAAATCATAAATCATGAATTGAATCATGAATCATGAATCATGAATCATGAATTGAATCATGAAATGAATCATGAATCATGAATTGAATCATAATTTGAATCATGAATCATGAATCATGAATAATGAATCATGAATCGAATCATGAATCATGAATCCTGAATTGAATCTTGAATCATGAATCATGAATCATGAATCATGAATTGAATCATGAATTATGAATCATGAATCATGAATCGAATCATGAATCATGAATCGAATCATGAATCATGATTAATGAATCGAATCATGAATCATGAAATGAATCATGAATTGAATCATGAATTGAATCATAAATCATGAATCATGAATTGAATCATGAATCATGAATCGAATCATGAATAATGAATCGCATCATGAATCATGAATTTAATCATGAATTATGAATTGAATCATGAATCATGAATTATGAATCATGAATTAAATCATGAATCATGAATTGAATCATGAATCATGAATTGAATCATGAATCATGAATCGAATCATGAATCATGAATCGAATCATGAATCATGAATTGAATCATGAATCATGAATCATGAATTGAATCATGAATCATGAATCATGAATTGAATCATGAATCATGAATCGAATCATGAATCATGAATTGAATCATGAATCATGAATCATGAATTGAATCATGAATCATGAATCGAATCATGAATCATCAATTGAATCATGAATCATGAATTGAATCATAAATGAATCATAAATCATAAATCATGAATTGAATCATGAATCATGTATCGAATCATGAATCATGAATCTAATCATGAATCATGAATTGAATCATAAATTGAATCATAAATCATAAATCATGAATTGAATCATGAACCATGAATCATGAATCATGAATTGAATCATGAAATGAATCATGAATCATGAATTGAATCATAATTTGAATCATGAATCATGAATCATGAAATATTGAATCATGAATCATGAATCATGAATTGAATCATGAATCATGAATCATGAATTGAATAATGAAATGAATCATGAATCATGAATCATGAATTGAATCATGAATCATGAATCGAATCATGAATCTCGAATCATGAATTGAATCATGAATCATGAATTGAATCAATAATTGAATCATAAATCATGAATCATGAATTCAATCATAAATCATAAATCGAATCATGAATCATGAATTGAATCATGAATCATGAATCATGAATTGAATCATGAATCATGAATCGAATCATGAATCTCGAATCATGAATTGAAGCATGAATCATGAATTGAATCATGAATTGAATCATAAATCATGAATCATGAATTGAATCATGAATCATGAATTGAATCATGAATCTCGAATCATGAATTGAATCATGAATCATGAATTGAATCATGAATTGAATCATAAATCATGAATTGAATCATAAATCATAAATCGAATCATGAATCATGAATTGAATCATGAAACATGAATCATGAATCGAATCATGAATCATGAATCATGAATCGAATTATGAATCATGAATTGAATCATGAATCATGAATTTAATCATAAATCATGAATCGAATCATGAAACATGAATTGAATCATGAATCATGAATTGAATCATGAATCATGAATTGCATCATGAATCATGAATTGAATCATGAATTATTAATCATGAATTAAATCATGAATCATGAAATGAATCATGAATGGAATCATGAATCATGAATCATGAATTGAATCATGAATCATGAAATGAATCATGAATTGAATCATGAATCATGAATCGAATCATGAATCATGAATTGAATCATGAATTGAATCATAAATCATGAATCATGAATTGAATCATGAATCATGAATCGTGAATTGAATCATGAATCATGAAATGAATCATGAATTGAATCATGAATCATGAATCGAATCATGAATCATGAATTGAATCATGAATTGAATCATAAATCATGAATCATGAATTGAATCATGAATCATGAATCATGAATTGAATCATGAATCATGAAATGAATCATGAATTGAATCATGAATCATGAATCGAATCATGAATCATGAATTGAATCATGAATTGAATCATAAATCATGAATCATGAATTGAATCATGAATCATGAATCATGAATTGAATCATGAATCATGAATTGAATCATGAATCATGAATCATGAATCATGAATTGAATCATGAATCATGAATCATGAATTGAATCATGAATCATAAATCGAATCATGAATCATGAATCATGAATCATGAATCGAATCATGAATCATAATTTGAATCATGAATCATGAATCATGAGTCATGAATCATGAATCGAATCATGAATCATGAATCATGAATTGAATCATGAAACATGAATAATGAATCGAATCATGAATCATGAATCATGAATTGAATCATGAATCATGAATCGAATCATGAATCATGAATTGAATCATGAATCATGAATCATGAATTGAATCATGAATCATGAATCGAATCATGAATCATCAATTGAATCATGAATCATGAATTGAATCATAAATTGAATCATAAATCATAAATCATGAATTGAATCATGAATCATGTATCGAATCATGAATCATGAATCTAATCATGAATCATGAATCATGAATTGAATCATAAATTGAATCATAAATCATAAATCATGAATTGCATCATGAACCATGAATCATGAATCATGAATTGAATCATGAAATGAATCATGAATCATGAATTGAATCATAATTTGAATCATGAATCATGAATCATGAATCGAATCATGAATCATGAATCCTGAATTGAATCATGAATCATGAATCATGAATTGAATAATGAAATGAATCATGAATCATGAATCATGAATCATGAATTGAATCATGAATCATGAATCAAATCATGAATCTTGAATCATGAATTGAATCATGAATCATGAATTGAATCAATAATTGAATCATAAATCATGAATCATGAATTGAATCATAAATCATAAATCGAATCATGAATCATGAATTGAATCATGAATCATGAATCATGAATTGAATCATGAATCATGAATCGAATCATGAATCTCAAATCATGAATTGAAGCATGAATCATGAATTGAATCATGAATTGAATCATAAATCATAAATCATGAATTGAATCATGAATCATAAATTGAATCATGAATCTCGAATCATGAATTGAATCATGAATCATGAATTGAATCATGAATTGAATTCATAAATCATGAATTGAATCATAAATCATAAATCGAATCATGAATCATGAAGTGAATCATGAAACATGAATCATGAATCGAATCATGAATCATGAATCGAATTATGAATCATGAATTGAATCATGAATCATGAATTTAATCATAAATCATCAATCGAATCATGAAACATGAATTGAATCATGAAACATGAATTGAATCATGAATCATGAATTGAATCATTAATCATGAATTAAATCATGAATCATGAATCGAATCATGAATCATGAATCCTGAATTGAATCATGAATCATGAATCATGAATTGAATCATGAATCATGAATCGAATCATGAATCATGAATTGAATCATGAATCATGAATCATGAATTGAATCATGAATCATTAATCGAATCATGAATCATGAATTGAATCATGAATCATGAATTGAATCATAAATTGAATCATAAATCATAAATCATGAATTGAATCATGAATCATGAATCGAATCATGAATCATGAATCTAATCATGAATCATAAATCATGAATTGAATCATAAATTGAATCATAAATCATAAATCATGAATTGAATCATGAATCATGAATCATGAATAATGAATCATGAATCGAATCATGAAATGAATCATGAATCATGAATTGAATCATAATTTGAATCATGAATCATGAATCATGAATAATGAATCATGAATCGAATCATGAATCATTAATCCTGAATTGAATCTTGAATCATGAATCATGAATCATGAATTGAATCATGAATTATGAATCATGAATCATGAATCGAATCAATGAATCATGAATCAAATCATGAATCATGAATCATGAATCGATTCATGAATCATATAATGAATCATGAATTGAATCATGAATTGAATCATAAATCATGAATCATGAATTGAATCATGAATCATGAATCGAATCATGAATCGCATCATGAATCATGAATTGAATCATGAATTATGAATTGAATCATGAATCATGAATTATGAATCATGAATTAAATCATGAATCATGAATTGAATCATGAATCATGAATCGAATCATAATTCATGAATCGAATCATGAATCATGAATTGAATCATGAATCATGAATCATGAATTGAATCATGAATCATGAATCATGAATTGAATCATGAATCATGAATCATGAATCGAATCATGAATCATGAATCGAATCATGAATCATGAATTGAATCATGAATCATGAATCATGAATTGAATCATGAATCATGAATCGAATCATGAATCATCAATTGAATCATGAATCATCAATTGAATCATAAATTGAATCATAAATCATAAATCATGAATTGAATCATGAATCATGTATCGAATCATGAATCATGAATCTAATCATGAATCATGAATCATGAATTGAATCATAAATTGAATCATAAATTATAAATCATGAATTGAATCATGAACCATGAATCATGAATCATGAATTGAATCATGAAATGAATCATGAATCATGAATTGAATCATAATTTGAATCATGAATCATGAATCATGAATCGAATCATGAATCATGAATCCTGAATTGAATCATGAATCATGAATCATGAATTGAATAATGAAATGAATCACGAATCATGAATCATGAATCATGAATTGAATCATGAATCATGACTCAAATCATGAATCTTGAATCATGAATTGAATCATGAATCATGAATTGAATCAATAATTGAATCATAAATCATGAATCATGAATTGAATCATAAATCATAAATCGAATCATGAATCATGAATTGAATCATAAATCATAAATCGAATCATGAATCATGAATTGAATCATGAATCATGAATCATGAATTGAATCATGAATCATGAATCGAATCATGAATCTCAAATCATGAATTGAAGCATGAATTGAATCATAAATCATGAATCATGAATTGAATCATGAATCATGAATTGAATCATGAATCTCGAATCATGAATTGAATCATGAATCATGAATTGAATCATGAATTGAATCATAAATTATGAATTGAATCATAAATCATAAATTGAATCATGAATCATGAAGTGAATCATGAAACATGAATCATGAATCAAATCATGAATCATGAATCATGAATCGAATTATGAATCATGAATTGAATCATGAATCATGAATTTAATCATAAATCATGAATCGAATCATGACACATGAATTGAATCATGAATCATGAATTGAATCATGAATCATGAATTGCATCATGAATCATGAATTGAATCATGAATCATTAATCATGAATTAAATCATGAATCATGAAATGAATCATGAATTGAATCATGAATCATGAATTGAATCATGAATCATGAAATGAATCATGAATCATGAATCGAATCATGAATCAGGAATTGAATCATGAATTGAATCATAAATCATGAATCATGAATTGAATCATGAATCATGAATCGAATCATGAATCATGAATTGAATCATGAATCATGAATTGAATCATGAATCATGAATCATGAATCATGAATTGAATCATGAATCATGAATCATGAATCGAATCATGAATCATGAATCATGAATTATGAATCGAATCATGAATCATGAATTGAATCATGAATCATGAATTGAATCATGAATCATGAATCATGAATCATGAATTGAATCATGAATCATGAATCGAATCATGAATCATGAATTAAATAATGAATCATAAATCATGAATTGAATCATGAATCATGAATCGAATCATGAATCATGAATTAAATAATGAATCATGAATCATGATTTGAATTATAAATCATGAATCTAATCATGAATCATGAATCAAATCATGAATCATGAATTGAATCATGAATCATGAATCATGAATCGAATCATGAATCATAAATCATGAATTATGAATCATGAATCGAATCATGAATCATGAATTGAATCATGAATCATGAATTAAATCTTGAATCATGAATCATGAATTGAATCATGAATTATGAATCATGAATCATGAATCGAATAATGAATCATGAATCGAATCATGAGTCATGAATCGAATCATAAATTATGAATCATGAATCATGAATCGAATCATGAATCATGAATCATGAATCATGAATTAAATCATGAATCATGAATCATGAATGGAATCATGAATCATGAATGGAATCATGAATTATGAATCATGAATCATGAATTGAATCATGAATCATGAATCGAATCATGAATCATGAATCGAAACATAAATCATGAATTGAATCATTAATCATGAATTGAATCATAAATTATGAATCGAAACTCGAATCATGAAATGAATCATGAATTGAATCATGAATCATGAATTGAATCATGAATTATGAAATGAATCATGAATTGAATCATGAATCATGAATCAAATCATGAATCATGAATTAAATCATGAATCATAAATTGAATCATAATTCATGAATCGAATCATGAATCATGAATTGAATCATGAATTGAATCATAAATCATGAATCATGAATCATGAATCGAATCATGAATCATGAATTGAATCATGAATCATGAATCATTAATCATGAATCATGAATCGAATCATGAATCATGAATTGAATCATGAATCATGAATTGAATCATGAATCATGAATCATGAATCATGAATTGAATCATGAATCATGAATTGAATCATGAATCATGAATCATGAATCATGAATTGAATCATGAATCATGAATCATGAATTGAGTCATGAATCATGAATCGAATCATGAATTAAATAATGAATCATGAATCATGAATTGAATCATGAATCATGAATCGAATCATGAATCATGAATTAAATAATGAATCATGAATCATGATTTGAATTATAAATCATGAATCTAATCATGAATCATGATCGAATCATGAATCATGAATTAAATAATGAATCATGATCTGAATCATGAATCATGAATTATGAAACGAATCATGAATCATAAATCATGAATTATGAATCATGAATCGAATCATGAATCATGAATTGAATCATGAATCATGAATTGAATTATGAAACATGAATCGAATCATGAATCATGAATCGAATCATGAATCATGAATTGAATCATGAATCATGAATTGAATCATGAATCATGAATCATGAATCATGAATCATGAATTGAATCATGAATCATGAATCATGAATTGAATCATGAATCATGAATCGAATCATGAATCATGAATTGAATCATGAATCATGAATCATGAATTGAATCATGAATCATGAATCGAATCATGAATCATGAATTGAATCATGAATCATGAATTGAATCATAAATTGAATCATAAATCATAAATCATGAATTGAATCATGAATCATGAATCGAATCATGAATCATGAATCTAATCATGAAACATGAATCATGAATTGAATCATAAATTGAATCATAAATCATAAATCATGAATCATGAATCATGAATCGAATCATGAATCATGAATCATGAATTGAATCATGAAATGAATCATGAATCATGAATTGAATCATAATTTGAATCATGAATCATGAATCATGAATCATGAATCGAATCATTAATCATGAATCCTGAATTGAATAATGAAATGAATCATGAATCATGAATCATGAATTGAATCATGAATCATGAATCGAATCATGAATCTCGAATCATGAATTGAATCATGAATCATGATTGAATCAATAATTGAATCATAAATCATGAATCATGAATTGAATCATAAATCATAAATCGAATCATGAATCATGAATTGAATCATGAATCATGAATTGAATCATGAATCATGAATCGAATCATGAATCTCGAATCATGAATTGAATCATGAATCATGAATTGAATCATGAATCTCGAATCATGAATTGAATCATGAATCATGAATTGAATCATGAATTGAATCATAAATCATTAATCATGAATTGAATCATAAATCATAAATCGAATCATGAATCATGAATTGAATCATGAAACATGAATCATGAATCGAATCATTAATCATGAATCATGAATCGAATTATGAATCATGAATTGAATCATGAATCATGAATTTAATCATAAATCATGAATCGAATCATGAAACATGAATTGAATCATGAATCATGAATTGAATCATGAATCATGTATTGCATCATGAATCATGAATTGAATCATGAATCATGAATCGAATCATGAATCATGAATCACGAAAAATGAATCAAATCATGAATCTTGAATTGAATCATATATCATGAATTGAATCATAAATCATGAATCATGAATTGAATCATGAATTGAATCATGAATCATGAATCGAATCATGAATCATGAATTAAATAATGAATCATAAATCATGAATTGAATCATGAATCATGAATCGAATCATGAATCATGAATTAAATAATGAATCATGAATCATGATTTGAATTATAAATCATGAATCTAATCATGAATCATGAATCGAATCATGAATCATGATTGAATAATGAATCATGAATCTGAATCATGAATCATGAATCATGACAATCATGAATTATGAATCATGAATCGAATCATGAATCATAAATCATGAATTATGAATCATGAATCGAATCGAATCATGAATGATCGAATCATGAATCATGAATTGAATCATGAATCATGAATTGAATCTTGAATCATGAATCATGAATTGAATCATGAATTATGAATCATGAATCATGAATCAAATCATGAGTCATGAATCGAATCATGAATCAAATCATGAGTCATGAATCGAATCATGAATCATGAATCGAATCATGAATCATGAATCATGAATCGAATCATGAATCATGAAATGAATCATGAATTGAATCATGAATTGAATCATGAATTGAATCATAAATCATGAATCATGAATTGAATCATGAATCATGAATCGAATCATGAATCATGAATCGAATCATGAATCATGAATTGAATCATGAATCATGAATTGAATCATGAATCATGAATCATGAATTGAATCATGAATCATGAATCATGAATTAAATCATGAATCATGAATCATGAATCGAATCATGAGTCATGAATCGAATCATAAATTATGAATCATGAATCATGAATTGAATCATGAATCATGAATTGAATCATGAATCATGAATCATGAATCATGAATTAAATCATGAATCATAATTCATGAATGGAATCAGGAATCATGAATCGAATCATGAATTATGAATCATGAATTGAATCATGAATCATGAATTGAATCATGAATCGAATCATGAATCATGAATCGAAACATAAATCATGAATTGAATAATGAATCATGAATTGAATCATGAATTATGAATCGAAACTCGAATCATGAAATGAATCATGAATTGAATCATGAATCATGAATCATGAATTGAATCATGAATTATGAAATGAATCATGAATTATGAAATGAATCATGAATCAAATCATGAATCATGAATTAAATCATGAATCATAAATTGAATCATAATTCATGAATCGAATCATGAATCATGAATTGAATCATGAATTGAATCATAAATCATGAATCATGAATTGAATCATGAATCATGAATCGAATCATAAATCATGAATTGAATCATGAATAATGAATCATTAATCATGAATCATGAATCGAATCATGAATCATGAATTGAATCATGAATCGTGAATTGAATCATGAATCATGAATCATGAATTGAATCATGAATCATGAATCATGAATTGAGTCATGAATCATGAATCGAATCATGAATCATGAATTAAATAATGAATCATGAATCATGAATTGAATCATGAATCATGAATTGAATCATGAATCATGAATTAAATAATGAATCATGAATCATGATTTGAATTATGAATCATGAATCGAATCATGAATCATGAATTGAATCTTGAATCATGAATCATGAATCGAATCATGAATCATGAAATGAATCATGAATTGAATCATGAATTGAATCATAAATCATGAATCATGAATTGAATCATGAATCATGAATCGAATCATGAATCATGAATCGCATCATGAATCATGAATTGAATCATGAATTATGAATTGAATCATGAATCATGAATTATGAATCATGAATTAAATCATGAATCATGAATTGAATCATGAATCATGAATTGAATTATGAATCATGAATCGAATCATGAATCGAATCATGAATCATGAATTGAATCATGAATCATGAATTGAATCATGAATCATGAATTGATTCATGAATCATGAATCATGAATTGAATCATGAATCATGAATCATGAATTGAATCATGAATCATGAATCATGAATTGAATCATGAATCATGAATCGAATCATGAATCATGAATTGAATCATGAATCATGAATCATGAATTGAATCATGAATCATGAATCAAATCATGAATCATGAATTGAATCATGAATCATGAATTGAATCATAAATCATAAATCATGAATTGAATCATGAATCATGAATCGAATCATGAATCATGAATCTAATCATGAATCATGAATCATGAATTAAATCATAAATTAAATCATAAATCATAAATCATGAATTGAATCATGAATCATGAATCATGAATCATGAATTGAATCATGAAATAAATCATGAATCATGAATTGAATCATAATTTGAATCATGAATCATAAATCATGAATCATGAATCATGAATCGAATCATGAATCATGAATCCTGAATTGAATCATGAATCATGAATCATGAATTGAATAATGAAATGAATCATGAATCATGAATCATGAATTGAATCATGAATCATGAACCGAATCATGAATCTCGAATCATGAATTGAATCATGAATCATGAATTGAATCAATAATTGAATCATAAATCATGAATCATGAATTGAATCATAAATCATAAATCGAATCATGAATCATGAATTAAATCATGAATCATGAATCAGGAATTGAATCATGAATCATGAATCGAATCATGAATCTCGAATCATGAATTGAATCATGAATCATGAATTGAATCATGAATTGAATCATAAATCATGAATCATGAATTGAATCATGAATCATGAATTGAATCATGAATCTCGAATCATGAATTGAATCATGAATCATGAATTGAATCATGAATTGAATCATAAATCATGAATCATGAATTGAATCATAAATCATAAATCGAATCATGAATCATGAATTGAATCATGAAACATGAATCATGAATCGAATCATGAATCATGAATCATGAATCAAATTATGAATCATGAATTGAATCATGAATCATGAATTTAATCATAAATCATGAATCGAATCATGAAACATGAATTGAATCATGAATCATGAATCATGAATTGCATCATGAATCATGAATTGAATCATTAATCATGAATTAAATCATGAATCATGAAATGAATCATGAATTGAATCATGAATCATGAATCATGAATTGAATCATGAATCATGAATCGAATCATGAATCATGAATTGAATCATAAATTGAATCATAAATCATAAATCATGAATTAAATAATGAATCATGAATCATGAATTGAATCATGAATCATGAATCAAATCAAGAATCATGAATTGAATCATGAATCATGAATTGAATCATAAATTGAATTATAAATCATAAATCATGAATTGAATCATGAATCATGAATCGAATCATGAATCATGAATTGAATCATAAATCATGAATCATGAATCGAATCATGAATCATGAATTGAATCATGAAGCATGAATTGAATCATGAATCATGAATCATGAATCATGAATCGAATCATAAATTATGAATCATGAATCATGAATTGAATCATGAATCATGAATCATGAATCATGAATCGAATCATGAATCATGAATCATGAATTGAATCATGAAATGAATCATGAATCATGAATTGAATCATAATTTGAATCATGAATCATGAATCATGAATCATGAATCAAATCATTAATCATGAATCCTGAATTGAATAATGAAATGAATCATGAATCATGAATCATGAATTGAATCATGAATCATGAATCGAATCATGAATCTCGAATCATGAATTGAATCATGAATCATGAATTGAATCAATAATTGAATCATAAATCATGAATCATGAATTGAATCATAAATCATAAATCGAATCATGAATCATGAATTGAATCATGAATCATGAATTGAATCATGAATCATGAATCGAATCATGAATCTCGAATCATGAATTGAATCATGAATCATGAATTGAATCATGAATTGAATCATAAATCATGAATCATGAATTGAATCATGAATCATGAATTGAATCATGAATCTCGAATCATGAATTGAATCATGAATCATGAATTGAATCATGAATTGAATCATAAATCATTAATCATGAATTGAATCATAAATCATAAATCGAATCATGGATTATGAATTGAATCATGAAACATGAATCATGAATCGAATCATTAATCATGAATCATGAATCGAATTATGAATCATGAATTGAATCATGAATCATGAATTTAATCATAAATCATGAATCGAATCATGAAACATGAATTGAATCATGAATCATGAATTGAATCATGAATCATGAATTGCATCATGAATCATGAATTGAATCATGAATCATGAATCGAATCATGAATCATGAATCACGAATCATGAATTGAATCATGAATCTTGAATTGAATCATATATCATGAATTGAATCATGAATCATGAATCATGAATCATGAATTGAATCATGAATCATGAATTGAATCATGAATCATGAATCGAATTATGAATCATGAATTAAATAATGAATCATAAATCATGAATTGAATCATGAATCATGAATCGAATCATGAATCATGAATTAAATAATGAATCATGAATCATGATTTGAATTATAAATCATGAATCTAATCATGAATCATGAATCGAATCATGAATCATGAATTGAATCATGAATCATGAATCATGAATCGAATCATGAATCATAAATCATGAATTATGAATCATGAATCAAATCATGAATCATGAATTGAATCATGAATCATGAATTGAATCTTGAATCATGAATCATGAATTGAATCATGAATTATGAATCATGAATCATGAATCGAATCATGAATCATGAATCGAATCATGAATCATGAATCATGAATCGAATCATGAATCATGAAATGAATCATGAATTTAATCATGAATTGAATCATAAATCATGAATCATGAATTAATTCATGAATTATGAATCATGAATCATGAATCGAATCATGAATCATGAATCGAATCATGAATCATGAATCATGAATCGAATCATGAATCATGAAATGAATCAAGAATTGAATCATGAATTGAGTCATAAATCATGAATCATGAATTGAATCATGAATCATGAATCGAATCATGAATCATGAATCGAATCATGAATCATGAATTGAATCATGAATCATGAATTGAATCATGAATCATGAATCATGAATTGAATCATGAATCATGAATTAAATCATGAATCATGAATCATGAATCGAATCATGAGTCATGAATCAAATCATAAATTATGAATCATGAATCATGAATTGAATCATGAATCATGAATCGAATCATGAATCATGAATCATGAATCATGAATTAAATCATGAATCATAATTCATGAATGGAATCAGGAATCATGAATCGAATCATGAATTATGAATCATGAATCATGAATTGAATCATGAATCATGAATCGAATCATGAATCATGAATCGAAACATAAATCATGAATTGAATCATGAATCATGAATTGAATCATGAATTATGAATCGAATCATAAATCATGAATTGAATCATAAATCATGAATCATTAATCATGAATCATGAATCGAATCATGAATCATGAATTGAATCATGAATCATGAATTGAATCATGAATCATGAATCATGAATTGAGTCATGAATCATGAATCGAATCATGAATCATGAATTAAATAATGAATCATGAATCATGAATTGAATCATGAATCATAAATCGAATCATGAATCATGAATTAAATAATGAATCATGAATCATGATTTGAATTATGAATCATGAATCGAATCATGAATTGAATCATGAATCATGAATTGAATCTTGAATCATGAATCATGATTCATGCATCATGAATTGAATCATGAATTATGAATCATGAATCGAATCATGAATCATGAATCGAATCATGAATCATGAATCAAGAATCGAATCATAAATCATGAAATGAATCATGAATTGAATCATGAATTGAATCATAAATCATGAATCATGAATTGAAACATGAATCATGAATCGAATCATGAATCATGAATCGAATCATGAATCATGAATCATGAATCGAATCATAAATCATCAAATGAATCATGAATTGAATCATGAATCATGAATCATGAATTGAATCACGAATCATGAAAGGAATCATGAATTGAATCATGAATCATGAATTGAATCATGAATCATGAATCGAATCATGAATCATGAATTGAATCATGAATTGAATCATAAATCATGAATCATGAATTGAATCATGAATCATGAATCGAATCATGAATCATGAATTGAATCATGAATCATGAATCATGAATTGAATCATGAATCATGAATTGAATCATGAATCATGAATTGAATCATGAATCATGAATCATGAATCATGAATTGAATCATGAATCATGAATCATGAATTGAATCATGAATTATGAATTGAATCATGAATCATGAATTATGAATCATGAATTAAATCATGAATCATGAATTGAATCATGAATCATGAATTGATTCATGAATCATGAATCATGAATCATGAATTGAATCATGAATCATGAATCATGAATTGAATCATGAATCGAATCATGAATCATGAATTGAATCATGAATCATGAATCATGAATTGAATCATGAATCATGAATCGAATCATGAATCATGAATTGAATCATGAATCATGAATTGAATCATAAATTGAATCATAAATCATAAATCATGAATCGAATCATGAATCATGAATCGAATCATGAATCATGAATCTAATCATGAATCATGAATCATGAATTAAATCATAAATTGAATCATAAATCATAAATCATGAATTGAATCATGAATAATGAATCATGAATCATGAATTGAATCATGAAATGAATCATGAATCATGAATTGAATCATAATTTGAATCATGAATCATGAATCATGAATCATGAATCATGAATCGAATCATGAATCATGAATCCTGAATTGAATCATGAATCATGAATCATGAATTGAATAATGAAATGAATCATGAATCATGAATCATGAATTGAATCATGAATCATGAATCGAATCATGAATCTCGAATCATGAATTGAATCATGAATCATGAATTGAATCAATAATTGAATCATAAATCATGAATCATGAATTGAATCATAAATCATAAATCGAATCATGAATCATGAACTGAATCATGAATCATGAATCATGAATTGAATCATGAATCATGAATCGAATCATGAATCTCGAATCATGAATTGAATCATGAATCATGAATTGAATCATGAATTGAATCATAAATCATGAATCATGAATTGAATCATGAATCATGAATTGAATCATGAATCTCGAATCATGAATTGAATCATGAATCTCGAATCATGAATTGAATCATGAATCATGAATTGAATCATGAATTGAATCATAAATCATGAATCTTGAATTGAATCATAAATCATAAATCGAATCATGAATCATGAATTGAATCATGAAACATGAATCATGAATCGAATCATGAATCATGAATCATGAATCAAATTATGAATCATGAATTGAATCATGAATCATGAATTTAATCATAAATCATGAATCGAATCATGAAACATGAATTGAATCATGAATCATGAATCATGAATTGCATCATGAATCATGAATTGCATCATGAATCATGAATTGAATCATGAATTTAATCATAAATCATGAATCATGAATCATGAATTGAATCATGAATCATGAATCATGAATTGAATCATGAATCATGAATCATGAATTGAATCATGAATCATGAATCATGAATTGAATCATGAATCATGAATCGAATCATGAATCATGAATCATGAATCATGAATCATGAATCATGAATTAAATCATGAATCATGAATTGAATCATGAATCATGAATCATGAATCATGAATTGAATCATGAATCATGAATTGAATCATGAATCATGAATGGAATCATGAATCATGAATTAAATAATGAATCATAAATCATGAATTGAATCATGAATCATGAATCGAATCATGAATCATGAATTAAATAATGAATCATGAATCATGATTTGAATTATAAATCATGAATCTAAACATGAATCATGAATCGAATCATGAATCATGAATTGAATCATGAATCATGAATTGAATTTTGAATCATGAATCATGAATTGAATCATGAATTATGAATCATGAATCATGAATCGAATCATGAATCATGAATCGAATCATGAATCATGAATTGAATCATGAATCATGAATTGAATCATGAATCATGAATCATGAATCATGAATTGAATCATGAATCATGAATTAAATCATGAATCATGAATCATGAATCGAATCATGAGTCATGAATCGAATCATAAATTATGAATCATGAATCATGAATTGAATCATGAATCATGAATCGAATCATGAATCATGAATCATGAATCATGAATTAAATCATGAATCATGAATCATGAATGGAATCATGAATCATGAATCGAATCATGAATCATGAATCATGAATTGAATCATGAATCATGAATCATGAATTAAATCATGAATCATGAATCGAATCATGAGTCATGAATCGAATCATAAATTATGAATCATGAATCATGAATTGAATCATGAATCATGAATCGAATCATGAATCATGAATCATGAATCATGAAGTAAATCATGAATCATAATTCATGAATGGAATCAGGAATCATGAATCGAATCATGAATTATGAATCATGAATCATGAATTGAATCATGAATCATGAATCGAATCATGAATCATGAATCGAAACATAAATCATGAATTGAATCATGAATCATGAATTGAATCATGAATTATGAATCGAATCATAAATCATGAATTGAATCATAAATCATGAATCATTAATCATGAATCATGAATCGAATCATGAATCATGAATTGAATCATGAATCATGAATCATGAATTGAATCATGAATCATGAATCATGAATTGAGTCATGAATCATGAATCGAATCATGAATCATGAATTAAATAATGAATCATGAATCATGAATTGAATCATGAATCATAAATCAAATCATGAATCATGAATTAAATAATGAATCATGAATCATGATTTGAATTATGAATCATGAATCGAATCATGAATTGAATCATGAATCATGAATTGAATCTTGAATCATGAATCATGATTCATGCATCATGAATTGAATCATGAATTATGAATCATGAATCGAATCATGAATCATGAATCGAATCATGAATCATGAATCGAATCATAAATCATGAAATGAATAATGAATTGAATCATGAATTGAATCATAAATCATGAATCATGAATTGAATCATGAATCATGAATCGAATCATGAATCATGAATCGCATCATGAATCATGAATTGAATCATGAATTATGAATTGAATCATGAATCATGAATTATGAATCATGAATTAAATCATGAATCATGAATTGAATCATGAATCATGAATTGAATCATGAATCATGAATCGAATCATGAATCGAATCATGAATCATGAATTGAATCATGAATCATGAATTGATTCATGAATCATGAATCATGAATCATGAATTGAATCATGAATCATGAATCATGAATTGAATCATGAATCATGAATCGAATCATGAATCATGAATTGAATCATGAATCATGAATCATGAATTGAATCATGAATCATGAATCGAATCATGAATCATGAATTGAATCATGAATCATGAATTGAATCATAAATTGAATCATAAATCATAAATCATAAATTGAATCATGAATCATGAATCGAATCATGAATCATGAATCTAATCATGAATCATGAATCATGAATTAAATCATAAATTGAATCATAAATCATAAATCATGAATTGAATCATGAATCATGAATCATGAATCATGAATTGAATCATGAAATGAATCATGAATCATGAATTGAATTATAATTTGAATCATGAATCATGAATCATGAATCATGAATCATGAATTGAATCATGAATCATGAATCCTGAATTGAATCATGAATCATGAATCATGAATTGAATAATGAAATGAATCATGAATCATGAATCATGAATTGAATCATGAATCATGAATCGAATCATGAATCTCGAATCATGAATTGAATCATGAATCATGAATTGAATCAATAATTGAATCATAAATCATGAATCATGAATTGAATCATAAATCATAAATCGAATCATGAATCATGAACTGAATCATGAATCATGAATCATGAATTGAATCATGAATCATGAATCGAATCATGAATCTCGAATCATGAATTGAATCATGAATCATGAATTGAATCATGAATTGAATCATAAATCATGAATCATGAATTGAATCATGAATCATGAATTGAATCATGAATCTCGAATCATGAATTGAATCATGAATCATGAATTGAATCATGAATTGAATCATAAATCATGAATCTTGAATTGAATCATAAATCATAAATCGAATCATGAATCATGAATTGAATCATGAAACATGAATCATGAATCGAATCATGAATCATGAATCATGAATCAAATTATGAATCATGAATTGAATCATGAATCATGAATTTAATCATAAATCATGAATCGAATCATGAAACATGAATTGAATCATGAATCATGAATCATGAATTGCATCATGAATCATGAATTGAATCATGAATTTAATCATAAATCATGAATCATGAATCATGAATTGAATCATGAATCATGAATCATGAATTGAATCATGAATCATGAATCATGAATTGAATCATGAATCATGAATCGAATCATGAATCATGAATCATGAATCATGAATCATGAATCATGAATTAAATCATGAATCATGAATTGAATCATGAATCATGAATCATGAATCATGAATTGAATCATGAATCATGAATTGAATCATGAATCATGAATCGAATCATGAATCATGAATTAAATAATGAATCATAAATCATGAATTGAATCATGAATCATGAATCGAATCATGAATCATGAATTAAATAATGAATCATGAATCATGATTTGAATTATAAATCATGAATCTAATCATGAATCATGAATCGAATCATGAATCATGAATTGAATCATGAATCATGAATTGAATTTTGAATCATGAATCATGAATTGAATCATGAATTATGAATCATGAATCATGAATCGAATCATGAATCATGAATCGAATCATGAATCATGAATCATGAATCGAGTCATGAATCATGAAATGAATCATGAATTGAATCATGAATTGAATCATAAATCATGAATCATGAATTGAATCATGAATCATGAATCGAATCATGAATCATGAATCGAATCATGAATCATGAATCGAATCATGAATCATGAATTGAATCATGAATCATGAATTGAATCATGAATCATGAATCATGAATCATGAATTGAATCATGAATCATGAATTAAATCATGAATCATGAATCATGAATCGAATCATGAGTCATGAATCGAATCATAAATTATGAATCATGAATCATGAATTGAATCATGAATCATGAATCGAATCATGAATCATGAATCGAATCATGAATCATGAATCATGAATCATGAATTAAATCATGAATGATGAATCATGAATGGAATCATGAATCATGAATCGAATCATGAATTATGAATCATGAATTGAATCATGAATCATGAATCGAATCATGAATCATGAATCGAAACATGAATCATGAATTGAATCATGAATCATGAATTGAATCATGAATTATGAATCGAAACTCGAATCATGAAATGAATCATGAATTGAATCATGAATCATGAATCATGAATTGAATCATGAATTATGAAATGAATCATGAATTGAATCATGAATCATGAATCAAATCATGAATCATGAATTAAATCATGAATCATAAATTGAATCATAATTCATGAATCGAATCATGAATCCTGAATTGAATCATGAATCATGAATCATGAATTGAATAATGAAATGAATCATGAATCATGAATTGAATCATGAATCATGAATCGAATCATGAATCTCGAATCATGAATTGAATCATGAATCATGAATTGAATCAATAATTGAATCATAAATCATGAATCATGAATTGAATCATAAATCATAAATCGAATCATGAATCATGAACTGAATCATAAATCATGAATCATGAATTGAATCATGAATCATGAATCGAATCATGAATCTCGAATCATGAATTGAATCATGAATCATGAATTGAATCATGAATTGAATCATAAATCATGAATCATGAATTGAATCATGAATCATGAATTGAATCATGAATCTCGAATCATGAATTGAATCATGAATCATGAATTGAATCATGAATTGAATCATAAATCATGAATCTTGAATTGAATCATAAATCATAAATCGAATCATGAATCATGAATTGAATCATGAAACATGAATCATGAATCAAATTATGAATCATGAATTGAATCATGAATCATGAATTTAATCATAAATCATGAATCGAATCATGAAACATGAATTGAATCATGAATCATGAATCATGAATTGCATCATGAATCATGAATTGAATCATGAATTTACCTCTTAATTTTCGGGCTAGGAGACGACTGGCCCTATTACCCATTGTGTAGAATTTTTGCCTCAACTTGAGTAAGGAGGATTTCATGCGAGTAATGAAAATATTATTCAGCTGTTTCCTCACCTCGTTTATTTCTTTTTGTAAGGTTTTAGATGGGCGTGTTTGGTTTTGGAGCTCTAATCTCGCTAGGTCAGACTCAAGTGTTCGTTGGCGTAGGAGGTATTGCCTCTTTAAACGGGCCCCAATTTGAATAGCAGCACCTCTAACTACTGCCTTCAGGGCACACCAATGTGTTGAGAGGGAAGTGTCAGCTGGGTCGTTTAACTGAATGTATTGTGACAATGCCTCCGAGAGAGCAGTCCTAGCCTCCAGTGAAGTGAGTAGGTAGGCCGGCATACGCCAAGGTCTTGGAGGAGCTCTGGCAATACATAGGCTCCAGGACCATTCCATCGGGGCATGATCAGACCACGTAATAGGGAGGATATTGATGGAGTCAGTATGCTGGAGTGTCCACTTATCCGACAAAATCATGTCTATTCTAGAGTAGGTGTTGTGGGCCATTGAGTGAAAGGTATATTCTCGAGCACCCGGACACTGCGCCCGCCAAATATCGTAAAGGTCATATTCCGCTAGTAGCTTACGGAAAGCAGTAGAGGGGCCAAGGGTAGGGTCAGGACCGGATGACCTCTGGGGCCTGGATTTATCAACCTTCGGGTCCAAAGTCAGATTAAAGTCTCCCAATAACACCAAGTGGCCCTTTCGGACTTTTTGTACCTCCTCACACAAGGCCTTCAAGAAGGGAATTTGACGGGAGTTTGGCGCATATAATGAAACTATAGTTATTGGCTTGTCCTCTAGGAGGCCTGTCAGGATGATGTACCTCCCCGACTTATCTTCTAGTTTTGAATGGAGTTGGAAGTGTACACGGGCGCTAAAAAGGACAGCAACTCCATTTCTTTTAAAAGGGCCATTTGCAAAGTAACCTAACGGATATCTCGAGTCCCTCAACTGCGGTGGGGCATGGGAGGAGAAATGGGTTTCTTGGAGGGCCACAACATCTGCTTTTTGTTTATGGAATGTGGTGAGCGCTAGGCGCCGTTTGTTAGGGGAGTTAAGACCTTTAGTGTTTAAGGTATAGAACTTAACCATATTCTAAAGGGTCATGGTGATACGATAGACAGAGCGAGAGTAAGTATTGCACTAGAAATTTAGTTCTGGAGTGACTGGGAGGAAGAAGGGGGGGATTAAAAGGGAGGGGAAAAAGGGAACAAGGGAAATAGTGGGA
>NW_027447113.1:22500-35000 GCF_038048845.1 Mixophyes fleayi | reverse complement strand
GTGTGTGTGTAAATGTGTATGTGTTGTATAAATGTGTATGTGTGTGTGTCTGTATAAATGTGTATGTGAGTGTGTGTGTATAAATGTGTGTGTGTGTGTGTGTGTATAAATGTGTATGTGAGTGTGTATAAATGTGTGTGTATAAATGTGTATGTGAGTGTGTGTATAAATGTGTGTGTATAAATGTGTGTGTGTGTGTGTGTATAAATGTGTGTGTGTGTGTGTGTGTATAAATGTTTATGTGAGTGTGTGTATAAATGTGTGTGTGTATAAATGTGTATAATGTGTGTGTGTATAATGTGTGTGTGTGTGTGTTGTGTATAAATGTGTATGTGTGTGTGTATAAATGGTTGTGTGTGTGTATAAATGTGTATGTTGTGTATAAATAGAGTGTGTGTGTGTGTGTGTGTGTGTATAAATGTGTGTGTATAAATGTGAGTGTGTATAAATGTGTGTGTGTGTATAAATGTGTATAAATGTGTGTGTGTATAAATGTGTGTGTGTGTGTGTGTATAAATGTGTGTGTATAAATGTGAGTGTGTATAAAATGTGTATGTGAGTGTGTGTGTATAAATGTGTGTGTGTGTGTATAAATGTGTATGTGAGTGTATGTGTATAAATGTGTATGTGAGTGTGTATAAATGTGTGTGTGTGTATAAATTGTATGTGTGTATAAATGTGTATGTGTGTATAAATGTGTGTGTGTAAAAATGTGTATGTGAGTGTGTGTGTGTATAAATGTGTGTGTATAAATTGTATAAATGTGTGTGTATAAATGTGTGTGTATAAATGTGTATGTGAGTGTGTGTGTATAAATGTGTATGTGAGTGTGTGTATAAATGTGTATGTGAGTGTGTGTGTATAAATGTGTGTGTGTATGTGTGTATAAATGTGTGTGTGTGTATGTGTATAAATGTGTATGTGAGTGTGTGTATAAATGTGTATGTGTGTATAAATGTGTATGTGAGTGTGTGTGTGTATGTGTATAAATGTGTATGTGAGTGTGTGTGTATAAATGTGTATGTGTGTATAAATGTGTATGTGTGTATAAATGTGTATGTGTGTGTGTATAAATGTGTATGTGTGTATAAATGTGTATGTGAGTGTGTGTATAAATGTGTGTGTATAAATGTGTATGTGAGTGTTGTATAAATGTGTATGTGAGTGTGTATAAATGTGTGTATATAAATGTGTATAAATGTGTCTGTGTGTGTATAAATGTGTGTGTATAAATGTGTATGTGAGTGTATATAAATGTGTGTGTGTATAACATGTGTATGTGAGTGTGTATAAATGTGTATGTGAGTGTGTATACATGTGTGTATATACCATGTGTATAAATGTGTGTGTGTGTATAAATGTGTGTGTATAAATGTGTATGTGAGTGTATATAAATGTGTGTGTGTATAAATGTGTATGTGAGTGAATGTGTGTGTGTATAAATGTGTATGTGAGTGTGTATAAATCGTGTATGTGAGTGTGTATAAAATGTGTGTGTATAAATGTGTATGTGAGTGTGTGTATAAATGTGTATGTGTGTATGTGTGTATAAATGTGTATGTGAGTGTGTGTGTATAAAATGTGTATGTATGTGTGTATAAATGTGTATGAGTGTGTATAAATGTGTATGTCGAGTATAAATGTCTGTATATACAATGTATATAAATGTGTATAAATGTGTGTGTGTATAAATGTGTATGTAAGTGTGTGTATAAATGTGTGAGTGTGTGTATAACATGTGGTGTGTGTATAAATGTGTATTGTGTATAAATGTGTGTGTATAAATGTGTGTGTATAAATGTGTATAAATGTGTTGTGTATAAATGTGTGTGTGTGTATAAATGTGTGTGTGTGTATAAATGTGTATGTGAGTGTTGTGTATAAATGTGTATGTGAGTGTGTGTGTATAAATGTGTGTGTGTATGTGTGTATAAAATGTGTATGTGAGTGTGTGGTATAAATGTGTATGTGTGTATAAATGTGTATAAATGTGTGTGTATAAATGTGTGTGTATAAATGTGTATGTGAGTGTGTGTGTATAAATGTGTATGTGAGTCGTGTGTATAAATGTGTATGTGAGTGTGTGTGTATAAATGTGTGTGTGTATGTGTGTATAAATGTGTGTGTGTGTATGTGTATAAATGTGTATGTGAGTGTGTGTATAAATGTGTATGTGTGTATAAATGTGTATGTGAGTGTGTGTGTTGTATGTGTATAAATGTGTATGTGAGTGTGTGTGTATAAATGTGTATGTGTGTATATATCTGTATGTGTGTATAAATGTGTATGTGTGTGTGTATAAATGTGTATGTGTGTATAATGTGTATGTGTGTGTGTATAAATGTGTATGTGTGTGTGTATAAATGTGTATGTGTGTGTGTATAAATGTGAATGTGTGTGTGTATAAATGTGAATGTGTGTGTGTATAAATGTGAATGTGTGTGTGTATAAATGTGAATGAGTGTGTGTATAAATGTGAATGTGTGTGTGTATAAATGTGTATGTGAGTGTGTGTATAAATGTGTATGTGAGTGTGTGTATAAATGTGTGTGTGAGTGTGTGTATAAATGTGTGTGTATAAATGTGTATGTGAGTGTGTGTGTATAAATGTG
This sequence comes from Mixophyes fleayi, assembly GCF_038048845.1. NCBI lineage: Eukaryota > Metazoa > Chordata > Amphibia > Anura > Limnodynastidae > Mixophyes > Mixophyes fleayi. Next base: position 32,388 of record NW_027447113.1, on the reverse strand, counting down.
TGTGTGTGTGTGTATAAATGTGTATGTGAGTGTATAAGTGTGTGTGTGTGTGTGTATAAATGTGTATGTGAGTGTGTGTATAAATGTGTGTGTATAAATGTGTATGTGAGTGTGTGTATAAATGTGTGTGTATAAATGTGTATGTGTGTGTATAAATGTGAGTGTGTGTATAAATGTGTGTGTATAAATGTGTATAAATGTGTGAGTGTGTGTATAAATGTGTATGTGAGTGTATGTTATAAATTTGTGTGTATAAATGTGTTGTATACAATGTGTGTGTGTGTATACCTGTTAGAGTGTGTATATAAATGTGTGTGTATGTGTGTGTGTATAAATGTGTGTGTGTGTGTGTGTGTGTATAAATGTGTGTGTGTATAAATGTGTATGTGAGTGTGTGTATAAATGAGTGTGTATAAATGTGTATGTGTGTGTGTATAACATGTGTGTTGTATAAATGTGTATGTGAGTGTGTGTGTATAAATGTGTGAGTGTGTGTATAAATGTGTGTGTGTGTGTATAAATGTGTGTGTGTGTATAAATGTGTATGTGTATAAATGTTGTATGTGTGTGTGTATAACATGTGTGTGTGTACTAAATGTGTATGTGAGTGTGTGTATAAATGTGTGTGTATAAATGTGTATGTGTGTATAAATGTGTGAGTGTGTATAAATGTGTATAAATGTGTGTGTATATAAATGTGTATGTGAGTGTGTGTATAAATGTGTGTGTGTGTATAATGTGTGTGTGTGTATAAATGTGTGTGTGTGTGTATAAATGTGTGTGTGTATAAATGTGTGTGTGTGTGTATAAATGTGTGTGTGTGTGTATAAATGTGTGTGTGTGTGTGTGTGTATAAATGGTTGTGTGTGTGTATAAATGTGTATAAATGTGTATGTGTGTGTGTATAAATGGTTGTGTGTGTGTATAAATGTGTATGTGTGTATAAATGTGTGTGTGTGTGTGTGTATAAATGTGAGTGTGTGTATAAATGTGTGTGTGTGTGTATAAAGTGAGTGTGTGTATAAAGTGTGTGTGTGTCTGTATATATGTGTATGTGTGTGTGTATAAATGTGTATGTGAGTGTGTGTGTATAAATATGTGTGTATAAATGTGTATGTGAGTGTGTGTGTATAAATGTGTGTGTGTGTGTGTGTGTGTATAAATGTGTATGTGAGTGTGTATAAAATGTGTATGTGTGTATAAATGTGTGTGTATGTGTATGTGAGTGTGTGTATAAATGTGTGTGTAAAATGTGTGTGTTATAAATGTTTGTATGTTAGTGTGTGTGTATAAATGTGTGTGTGTATAAATGTGTATGTGAGTGTGTGTGTATAAATGTGTGTGTATAAATGTGTGTAAAAATGTTTATGTGAGTCGTGTGTATAACCATGTGTGTGTATAAATGTGTGTATAAATGTGTATGTGAGTGTGTGTATAAATGTGTGTGTATAAATGTGTATGTGAGTGTGTGTGTATAAATGTTATGTGAGTGTGTGTGTGTATAAATGTGTGTGTATAACATGTGTATGTGAGTGTGTATACCCATAGTATGTATGTGTGTGTGTTATAACTAAGTATGTGAGTGTGTGTGTGTGTGTGTATAAATGTGTGTGTGTGTATAAATGTGTGTGTGTATGTATGTGAGTGTGTGTTGTATAAATAAGTATGTGAGTGGTATAAATTGTGTATGTGTGTATAAATGTGTATGTGAGTGTGTGTGTATAAATAAGTATGTGAGTGTGTGAGTGTGTGTATAAATGTGTGTGATACATGTGTATGTATGTGTGTGTATAAATGTGTGAGTATAACATAGTTTATGTGAGTGTTGTATAAATGTGTGTGTGTGTATAAATGTGTGTGTATAAATGTGTGTGTGTAGACACCCATATAGTTAGTATATATATACTCCTTGAGTGTGTGTGTATATACACCATTGTAGTGTGAGTGTGTATAAATCTGAGTGTGTATAACCCATTACAGTAGTATGTGATCTAGTGATTGTATACATATCGATTATATATACACCCATACTTAGTTAGTTATACACCCTTGAGTATGTGTATATACCATGTTATATCTGTATACATATATTGAGACACCCATATCGAGTATACACCCATAGTCTATATATACACCCATATCTAGTATATACACCCATTAAGTATATATATACACCCATATACATATCTTATATCACCCATATATATAGTATACACCCATATCTATATACACCCATATATGATACACCCATATACCCATATATATACACCCATATAATTGTGTCTTATACATGTCGAGTGTGAGTACACCTATATATATATATATATACACCATGTGTATAGTAGACACCCATATAGTATATACACCTATATATATATATATATACACCCATTATATATACACCCATATACATATATTATACACCCATATACACCCATATATATATACACCCATATACATATCTATATATATACACCCATATATAGATATACACCCATAGTATAGTATATACACCCATATATATATATACACCATATATATATATACACCCATATATAGTACTCCATAGTACATATCTAGTATATATACACCCATATATATACACCCATATAGTATATAGTACACCCATATACATATCTATACACCTATACACATATGCTATATATACACCCATATACTTATGATACACCCATATACAGTATACACCCATATATATACACCCATGATACATATCTATATATACACCCATATACATATATACACCCATAGTAGTATATACACCCAGTATACACCCATGAGTATATACACCCCATATAGTATATATATTATATATTATACACCCATATACATATATATTATATACACCCATTAATATAGAGTATACACCCATATACGAGTATATACACTCCATATATATATATAGATAGTATATATTACACCCATATTATATACACCCATATCTATATACACCCATATATATACCCATATATATACACCCATATACATAGTATATACACCCTATATACATATCTATATACACCCAGTATATATATATACACCCATATACGATATATACACCCATAGACGATATATACACCCATATATATATACCCCCATAGACATATCTATTATAGTATAGACACCCATATATGATACACCCATATACATTATCTATACACACCCAATTAGTAGACACCCAGTAACATATCTATATACACCCATATACATATCTATCCATATATATATACACCCATATACATATCTAGTATACACCCATGTTACATATCTATATACACCCATTTATATAACCCATATACAGTAGCTATATATACACCCATATACACCCATATATATACACCCAATATAGATATATATACACCCATATATTATATATACACCCATATATATACACCCATATACATATCTATATATATACACCCATATACATATCTATATATACACCCATATACATATCTATATATATACACCCATATATATGTATACATATATACACCCATATATATATATATATTATATATACACCCATATACATATCTATATATACTCCCATATACATATATACACCCATATACACCCATATACATATATACACCCATATACACCCATATATATACACCCATATATATATAGTATACACCCATATATATAGATACACCCATATATATACACCCATATACATATCTATATATATACACCCATATACATATCTATATATACACCCATATACATATCTATATATACCCAGTAGACAGAGATACCACCCCATATACATATCTATATATATATATATATATATATACCCATATACATATCTATATATATACACCCATATACATATATACACCCATATACATATATACACCCATATACATATATATATACACCCATATACATATATACACCCATATACACCCATTATACATATATACACCCATATACACCCATATATATACACCCATATATATATAGTATACACCCATATATATATATACACCCATATATATACACCCATATATATTTATACACCCATATATATACACCCATATCCATATAGTATATATACATATACACCCATATACATATCTATGATATACACCCATATACATATATACACCCAGTATACATATCTAGTAGTATATATATATACCCATATACATATCTATATATATACACCATATACATATATACCCCATATACATATATACACCCATATACATATATATATACACCCATATACATATATACACCCATATACATATATTATACACCCATATACATTATATATATACACCCATATCCATTATTTATATACACCCATATATCTATATATACACCCATATACATATCTATAATATACACCCAAATAGTATACACCCATATATATACACCCATATATATATACACCCATATACATATACACCCATATATCTATATACACCCATATACATCTATATATACACCATATATATAAACACCATTATATATACACCCATATACATATCTATTATATACACCCATATATATATATACACCCATATACATATATACACCCATATACATATATACACCCATATACATATCTATATACACCCATATATATACACCCAGATACATATCTATATATACACCCATATATATTACACCCATATACATATCTATATATACACCCATATATATACACCCATATACATATATACACCCATATATATATAGTACACCATAGATATATACACCCATACATACACCCATATACATATCTATATATATACACCCATATATCTATATATACACCCATATATATATATATACACCCATATATATATATACACCCATATACATATCTATATATACACCCATATATATACACCCATATACATATCTATATATACACCCATATATATACACCCATATACATATATATATACACCCATATATATATACACCCATATACATATCTATATATATACACCCATAGTATCTATGATATACACCCATATATATGATATAGTACACCCATATATATAGTACACCCATATACATATACACCCATATACATATATATATACACCCATATATATATATTACACCCATATACATATATACACCCATATATCTATATACACCCATATACACCCATATATAGTACACACCCATATACATATCTATATATACACCCATTATATATATATACACCCATATATATATATACACCCATATATATATATATACACCCATATATATATACACCCATATATATATATATACACCCATATATATATATATACACCCATATATATATATATATACACCCATTAATATATATATACACCCATATACACCCATATACATAAATATAGATACACCCATATATATATATATATACACCATATCTATATAGACACCCATATACATATAGTATACATACACCCATATACATATATATATACATACACCCATATACATATATATACATACACCCATATACATATTATATATACACCCATATACATATCTATATATATACACCCATATATATATATATATATATATACACCCATATACATATCTATATACACCCATATACATATATACACCCATATACATAGATACACCCATATGATATACATATACATATCTATATATACACCCATATATATACACCCATATATATACACCCATATACATATCTATATATATACACCCATATATATACACCCATATACATATCTATAGATATACACCCATATATATACACCCATATATACACCCATATACATATCTATATATACACCCATATATATACACCCCATATACATATCTATATATATACACCCATAGACATATCGATATATATACACCCATATATATACACCCATATACATATCTATATACACCCATATACATACATATACACCCACCTACATATCTATATATATATATATATACACCCATAGTATATATATACACCCATATATATATACATACATATCTATATATTATACACCCACCTACTTATCTATATACACCCATATACATATATACACCCATTATACATATATATATAGATACACCCATATATATACACCCATATACATACATATATATACACCCATAGTATATACACCCATATATATACACCCATATACTTATCTATATACACCCATTATTCATATATACACCCATATATATATACACCCATATATATATGATATACACCCATATATATATATATATATATACACCCATATATATATATATACACCCATATACATAGCTATATATACACCATAGACATATCTATATATACACCAATATACACCCATATAGATATATACACCCATATATATACACCCATATACATATCTATACATATACACCCAAATATATACACCCATATATATATATACACCCATATATATATATACACCCATATACATCTATATATACACCCATATACATATCTATACATATACACCCAAATATATACACCCATATATATATATACACCCATATATATATATACACCCATATACATATCTATATATATACACCCATATACATATACATATCTATATATATACACCCATATCTATATATACACCCATATATATATACACCCATATATATATACACCCATATACATCTATATATACACCCATATACATATCTATATACACCCATATCTATATACACCCATATCTATATACACCCATATATACACCTCTATTTAGACACCCATATATAGACACCCCAGACACCCCCCCCCCCAAACACCCCCCCCACAACACCCCCCCAACACCCCCACCCCAAACACCCCCCACCCCAAACACCCCCCACCCCACCCCCAAACACCCCCCCCACCACCCCCAATCACCCCCCCCCCAAACACCCCCCCCCCCAAACACCCCCCCCACCCCGATACACCCCCCCCCCACCCCACCCCACACCCATACACCCCCCCCCACCCCACCCCCAAACACCCCCCCCCCCCCAAACACCCCCCCCCCCAAACACCCCCCACCAAACACCCCACCCCACCCCACCCCAAACACCCCCCCCACCACCCCTCAATCACCCCCCCCCCCCAAAACACCCACCCCCCCCAAACACCCCCCCCAAACACCCCCACCCCACCCCACCCCCAAACACCCCCCCCCCAAACACCCCCCCCCCCAAACACCCCAAACACCCCCCCTCACCCACCCCCAAACACCCCCCCCACCCCACCCCCAGAACACCCCCCCCCCCCCAAACACCCCCCCCCCCCCCCCCCAAACACCCCCCCCCCACCCCATTACACCCCCCCCCATACACCCCCCACCCCCATTACTCCCACACTCCCATCCCCATAACACCCACCCATTATACACACACCATACTACACCCCACCCATACACCCACATTATACCCACCAAACACACCCCCCACACCCCACCCACATAACACCCCCTACCCCTAACACCCCCCACCCCTACAATATACACCCCCACTCACCCACCCACCACCCCCCCATAACACCCCCCCCCATATACACCCACCCCCCCCACACTCACATACTTACACACACACCCTACCACCACACTTATACACCACCCACACCTACACCCCAAACACCCCCGCACCCTCAAAACACCCTCCCACACCACTCCCATACACCATTACACCACACTCACACACACATTTATACACACACCTTACACACCCACATACACCCTCACACACACCATTATACACACCCACAAACACCACACACACTCACAACCACATTACACCCCCCTTTATACACCACACTCCACATACACATCACACTCACCCCTATACACACCCATTATACACCCCATCACATTTACACATACATTACACACCACATACACACACACTCACATTACACACACACACACATTTATACACACACACTCACATACACATTTATACACACACTCATACACATTTATACACACACACATACACATTATACAGACACACACACACACATTTATACAGACACACACACATACACATTTATACACACACACTCACATTTATACACACACACACACACATTTATACACACACAAACATACACATTTATACACATTTATACACACACACAACCATTTATACACACACACACACACATTTATACACACACACACACATTTATACACACACACACACATTTATACACACACACATTTATACACACACACACACATTTATACACACACACACATTTATACACACACACACATTTATACACACACTCACATACACATTTATATACACACACATTTATACACATTTATACACACTCACACATTTATACACACATACACATTTATACACACACACACATTTATACACACACACATACACATTTATACACATACACATTTATACACACACACATTTATACACACACACACACATTTATACACACACTCACACATTTATACACACACACTCACATACACATTTATACACACACACATTTATACACACACACATACACATTTATACACACACATTTATACACACACTCACATACACATTTATACACACACATTTATACACACACTCACATACACATTTATACACACACACACATTTATACACACACACACACATTTATACACACACTCACACATTTATACACACACACTCACATACACATTTATACATACATTTATACACACACACATTTATACACACACACACATTTATACACACATACACATTTATACACACACATTTATACACACACTCACATACACATTTATACACACACATTTATACACACACTCACATACACATTTATACACACACATTTATACACACTCACATACACATTTATACACACATACACATTTATACACACATACACATTTATACACACACACACATTTATACACACACTCACATACACATTTATACACACACATTTATAAACACACACATTTATACACACACTCATACACATTTATACACACTCACACATTTATACACATACACATTTATACACACACACATTTATACACACACATTTATACACACAAATTTATACACATACACTCACATACACATTTATACACACACTCACACATTTATACACACACACATTCACATTTATACACACACACATACACATTATACACACACACATACACATTTATACACACATACACATTTATACACACACACATACACATTTATACACACATACACATTTATACACACATACACATTTATACACACACACTCACATACACATTTACACACACACACACACTCACATACACATTTATACACACATACACATTTATACACACACTCACATACACATTTATACACATACACACACACACATTCACATTTATACACACACATTTATACACACACACACATTTATACACACACATTTATACACACACACACATTTATACACACACACACACATTTATACACACACATTTATACACATTTATACACACATACACATTTATACACATTTATACACACATACACATTTATACACACACACATACACATTTATACACACATACACATTTATACACACATACACATTTATACACACACACTCACATACACATTTACACACACACACACACACACACACTCACATACACATTTATACACACATACACATTTATACACACACTCACATACACATTTATACACACACTCACATACACATTTATACACACACACTCACATACACATTTATACACACACATTTATACACACACACACATTTATACACACACACACACATTTATACACACACATTTATACACATTTATACACACATACACATTTATACACATTTATACACACATACACATTTAT
>NW_027447113.1:17500-20000 GCF_038048845.1 Mixophyes fleayi | reverse complement strand
TCACATTTATACACACACACACACATTTATACACACACTCACATTTATACACACACACACACACACATTTATACACACATACACATTTATACACACACACAACCATTTATACACACACACACATACACATTTATACACATTTATACACACACACAACCATTTATACACACACACACACACACACATTTATACACACACACACACATTTATACACACACACACACATTTATACACACACACATTTATACACACACACACACATTTATACACACACACACATTTATACACACACACACATTTATACACACACTCACATACACATTTATATACACACACATTTATACACATTTATACACACTCACACATTTATACACACATACACATTTATACACACACATTTATACACACACTCACATACACATTTATACACACACACATTTATACACACACACATACACATTTATACACATACACATTTATACACACACACACATTTATACACACACACACACATTTATACACACACTCACACATTTATACACACACACTCACATACACATTTATACACACACACATTATACACACACACATACACATTTATACACACACATTTATACACACACTCACATACACATTTATACACACACACACATTTATACACACACACACACACACACACACATTTATACACACACACACATACACACACATTTATATACACACTCATACACATTTATACACACACACACATTTATACACACACATTTATACACACAAATTTATACACATACACTCACATACACATTTATACACACACTCACACATTTATACACATTTATACACACACATTTATACACACACTCACATTTATACACACACATACACATTTATACACACACATTTATACACACACTCACATACACATTTATACACACACATTTATACACACACTCACATACACATTTATACACACACACACACACACTTATACACTCACATACACATTTATACACACACACACACACATTTATACACACACACTCACATACACATTTATACACACACATTTATACACACACTCACACACACATTTATACACACACTCACATACACATTTATACACACACTCACATACACATTTATACACACACACATTCACATTTATACACACACACATTCACATTTATACACACACACATTCACATTTATACACACACACATTCACATTTATACACACACACATTCACATTTATACACACACACATACACATTTATACACACACACATACACATTTATACACACACACATACACATTTATACACACATACACATTTATACACACACACATACACATTTATACACACATACACATTTATACACACATACACATTTATACACACACACTCACATACACATTTATACACATACACACACACACTCACATACACATTTATACACACATACACATTTATACACACACTCACATACACATTTATACACATACACACACACACATTTATACACACATACACACACACATTTATACACACACACTCACATACACATTTATACACACACTCACATACACATTTATACACACACACTCACATACACATTTATACACACACATTTATACACACACATTTATACACATTTATACACACATACACATTTATACACACACTCACATACACATTTATACACACATACACACACACATTTATACACACACACTCACATACACATTTATACACACACTCACATACACATTTATACACACACACACATTTATACACACACACACATTTATACACACACATTTATACACATTTATACACACACATTTATACACACACATTTATACACATACACATTTATACACACACACACATTTATACACACACTCACACATTTATACACACACTTACATACACATTTATACACACACACATTTATACACATTTATATACATTTATATACACACATTTATACTCACATACACATTTATACACACTCATACACATTTATACACACATACATACACATTTATACACACACACTCACATACACATTTATACACACATACACACATACACATTTATACACACACTCACATACACATTTATACACACACATTTATACACACTCACATACACATTTATACACACTCACATACACATTTATACACACACACATTCACTCACATACACATTTATACACACACACATTTATATACACTCACATACACATTTATACACACACATTTATACACACACACACACATTTATACACATTTATATACACACATTTATACACACTCACATACACATTTATACACACTCACATACACATTTATACACACACACATTTATATACACTCACATACACATTTATACACACACATTTATACACACACACACACATTTATACACATTTATATACACACATTTATACACACTCACATACACATTTATACACACTCACATACACATTTATACA
>NW_027447113.1:0-12500 GCF_038048845.1 Mixophyes fleayi | reverse complement strand
TATACACACACTCACATACACATTTATACACACACATTTATACACACACACACACACACACATTTATACACACACACACACATACACACATTTATACACACTCACATACACATTTATACACACACACATACACATTTATACACACACATTTATACACACATACACATTTATACACACACACACACACTCACATACTTATTTATACACACACACTCACATACACATTTATACACACACACATTTATACACACTCACATACACATTTATACACACACACACATACACATTTATACACATACACATTTATACACACACACATTTATACACACACTCACATACACATTTATACACACACATTTATACACACATACACATTTATACACACACATTTATACACACACTCACATACACATTTATACACACACTCACATACACATTTATACACACACACATTTATACACACACTCACATACACATTTATACACACACACATTTATACACACACATTTATACACACACTCACATACACATTTATACACACACACATACACATTTATACAGACACACACACATACACATTTATACAGACACACACATACACATTTATACACACACACACACACACACATTTATACTCACACACACACATTTATACACACACACATTTATACACACACACATTTATACACACACACATTTATACACACACACACACATTTATACACACACTCACATACACATTTATACACACACTCACATACACATTTATACACACACATTTATACACACACACACATACACATTTATACACATACACATTTATACACACACACACATTTATACACACACATTTATACACACACTCACATACACATTTATACACACACATTTATACACACACACACATTTATACACACATACACATTTATACACACACATTTATACACACACTCACATACACATTTATACACACACTCACATACACATTTATACACACACTCACATACACATTTATACACACACACATTTATACACACACTCACATACACATTTATACACACACATTTATACACACACTCACATACACATTTATACACACACACACACATACACATTTATACAGACACACACACATACACATTTATACAGACACACACACACACACACATTTATACACACATTTATACACACACTCACATACACATTTATACACACACACATACACACACACATACACATTTATACAGACACACACACATACACATTTATACAGACACACACACACACACACATTTATACACACATTTATACACACACTCACATACACATTTATACACACACACATACACACACACATACACATTTATACAGACACACACACACACACACACATTTATACACACACATTTATACACACACACATTTATACACACACACATTTATACACACACACATTTATACACACACACACATTTATACACACACTCACATACACATTTATACACACACTCACATACACATTTATACACACACACACATTTATACACACACTCACATACACATTTATACACACACACACATTTATACACATACACATTTATACACACACATTTATACACACACATTTATACACACACTCACATACACATTTATACACACACTCACATACACATTTATACACACACACACATTTATACACATACACATTTATACACACACATTTATACACACACTCACATACACATTTATACACACACATTTATACACACACACACATTTATACACACATACACATTTATACACACACATTTATACACACACTCACATACACATTTATACACACACATTTATACACACACTCACATACACATTTATACACACACACATACACATTTATACAGACACACACACATACACATTTATACAGACACACACACATACACATTTATACAGACACACACACACACACATTTATACACACATTTATACACACACTCACATACACATTTATACACACACACATACACACACACATACACATTTATACAGACACACACATACACATTTATACACACACACACACACATTTATACAACACACACACACATTTATACATACACACTCACATTTATACACACACACATTTATACACACACACATTTATACACACACACACATTTATACACACACTCACATACACATTTATACACACACTCACATACACATTTATACACACACACACATTTATACACACACTCACATACACATTTATACACACACATTTATACACACACTCATACACATTTATACACACATACACACACATTTATACACACACTCACATACACACATTTATACACACTCACACATTTATACACACACTCACATACACATTTATACACACACATTTATACACACACTCATACACATTTATACACACATACACACACATTTATACACACACACATTTATACACACTCACATACACATTTATACACACACACATTTATACACACACACACACACACATTTATACACACACACATTTATACACACTCACATACACATTTATACACACACACATTTATACACACACTCATACACATTTATACACACACATTTATACACATTTATATACACACACTCACATACACATTTATACACACACATTTATACACACAAATTTATACACATTTATACACACACTCACATACACATTTATACACACACACACTCACATACACATTTATACACACACACTCACATACACATTTATACACACACACATTTATACACACTCACATACACACATACACATTTATACACACACACACATACACATTTATATACACACACACATTTATACACACTCACACACACACATACACATTTATACACACTCACATACACATTTATACACACACACATTTATACACACACTCACATACACATTTATACACACACTCACATTTATACACACACTCACATACACATTTATACACACACACATTTATACACACTCACACACACACATACACATTTATACACACTCACATACACATTTATACACACACACATTTATACACACACTCACATACACATTTATACACACACACACATTTATACACACACTCACATACACATTTATACACACACACATTTATACACACTCACATACACATTTATACACACACACACATACACATTTATACACACACACACATACACATTTATACACACACACATTTATACACACTCACATACACATTTATACACACACACATTTATACACACACTCATACACATTTATACACACACACACATACACATTTATACACACACACACATACACATTTATACACACACACATTTATACACACTCACATACACATTTATACACACACACATTTATACACACTCACATACACATTTATACACACACACATACACATTTATACACACATACACATTTATACACACACACTCACATACACATTTATACACACACATTTATACACACACTCACACACACATTTATACACACACATTTATACACACACTCACACACACATTTATACACACACTCACATACACATTTATACACACACTCACATGCACATTTATACACACACTCACATACACATTTATACACACACTCACATACACATTTATACACACACTCACACATTTATACACACATACACATTTATACACACACATTTATACACACACTCATACACACACATTTATACACATTTATACACACACATTTATACACATTTATACACATTTATACATACACATTATACACACACACACATACACATTTATACACACACTCACATACACATTTATACACATTCACATACACATTTATACACACACATTAAACACACACTCACATACACATTTATACACACACTCACATACACATTATACACACACATTTATACACACTCACATACACATTTATACACACACATTATACACACTCACATACACATTTATACACACACATTTATACACACACATACACATTTATACACACACACATTATACACACACACACACATTTATACACACACACACATTTATACACACACATACACATTATACACACACACTCACATACACATTATACACACACACATTATACACACTTATACACACACACACACATTTATACACACACATTTATACACACACACACATACACACATTATACACACACACATTTAAACACACACTCACATACACATTTATACACACTCACATACACATTTATACACACAACATTTATACACACACACACACATTTACACACACTCACATACACATTATACACACACATTATACACACACTCACAACACATTTATACACACACTCACATACACATTATACACACACTCACATACACATTTATACACACATACATACACATTTATACACACACACACTCACATACAAATTATACACACACATTTATACACACACTCACATACACATTTATACACACTCACACATTATACACACACATTATACACACACATTTATACACACACTCACATACACATTATACACACACACATTATACACACACACATTATACACACACACATTATACACATTTATATACACACACTCACATACACATTTATACACACAAATTATACACACATACACATTATACACACACTCACATACACATTTATACACACACTTACATACACATTTATACACACACTCACACATTATACACACACACATTATACACTCACATACACATTTATACACATACACATTTATACACACACACACACATTTATACACACTCACACACATTTATACACATTTATACACACTCACACACATTTATACACACTCACACACATTATACACATTATAAACACACACATACACATTTATACACACACATTTATACACACACACTCACATTTATACACACTCACATACACATTTATACACACACACATTTATACACACACACACACACACATTTATACACATTTATACACACACACAATTATACACACATACACATTATACACACACACACACACACATTATACACATTTATACACACATATACATTTATACACACACACTCACATACAAATTTATACACACACATTTATACACACTCACATACACATTTACACACATTAAACACACACTCACATACACATTATACACATACACATTATACACATTTATACATACACATTTATACACACACTCACATACACATTATACACATTTATACATACACATTTATACACATACACATTATACACATTATACATACACATTTATACACACACTCACATACACATTTATACACATTTATACATACACATTTATACACATACACATTATACACATTTATACATACACATTTATAAACACACACATTTATACACATTATACACATTTATACATACACATTTATACACACACACACATACACATTATACACACACACACACTCACATACAAATTTATACACACACATTATACACACACATTTATACACACACTCACATACACATTATACACACTCACACATTTATACACACACATTATACACACACTCACATACACATTTATACACACACATTTATACACACACTCACACATTTATACACACATTTATACACACACACATTATACACACACACACACATTTATACACACACACATTTATACACATTATACAACACACCACATTATACACACACATTATACACACTCACATTTATACACACACACACATTTATACACACTCACATACACATTTATACACACTCACATACACATTATACACACACACATTATACACACACACACACACACACACACACATTTATACACACACACATTTATACACATTATACACACACACTTATACACACTCACATTATACACACACACACATTATACACACACACACACACACACACACATTATACACACATTATACACACACACACACATACATTATACACACACACATACACATTATACACACATACACACACACACACACACACTTATACACACACACACACACATTTATACACACACACATACACATTTATACACACACACACACACATTTATACACACACACACACACATTATACACACACACATTATACACACACACATTATACACACACACATTATAACACACACACACACATTATACATACACATTATACACACACATTTATACACATTTATACACACACACACATTATACACACACACTCACATACACATTTATACACACACTCACACACACATTTATACACACACTCACATACACATTTATACACACACTCACATACACATTTATACACACACACATTTATACACACTCACATACACATTTATACACACACTCACATACACATTATACACACATTATACACACACACACACTCACATACAAATTATACACACTCACACATTATACACACACACTCACATACACATTATACACACACTCACATACACATTTATACACATTTATACATACACATTATACACACACACATACACATTTATACACACACTCACATACACATTTATACACACACCACATACACATTATACACACACACATTATACACACACACACACATTATACACACACACATACACATTATACACACACTCACATATACACTTATACACACACTCACACATTATACACACACACATTATACACACACTCACATACACATTTATACACATTATACATACACATTATACACACACACATACACATTATACACACACACATTATACACAAACTCACATTTATACACATACACATTTATACACACACACACACACATTATACACACACACACACACATTTATACACACACATTTATACACACACTCACATACACATTATACACACACTCACATACACATTTATACACACACTCACATACACATTTATACACACACACATTTATACACACTCACATACACATTATACACACACTCACATATACACTTATACACACACACACACATTATACACACATTATACACACACACACACTCACATACAAATTTATACACACTCACACATTATACACACACACTCACATACACATTATACACACACCACATACACATTTATACACATTAAACATACACATTTATACACACACACACATACACATTATACACATACACATTATACACACACATTTATACACACACACATTATACACACACATTATACACACACTCACACACACATTATACACATTATACACACACACATTATACACACACATACACATTATACACACACACACATTATACACACTCACATACACATTTATACACACACATTTATACACATTCACACATACATATTTATACACACACACATACACATTTATACACACACACACATTTATACACACACACACATTTATACACACACTCACATACACATTTATACACACACACACATACACATTTACACACACATTATACACATTTATACACACACACATTATACACACACACATTTATACACACACTCATTATACACACACACACATTTATACACACACACATACACATTTATACACACACACATTTATACACACACACACACATTATACACACACACATACACATTTATACACACACACACACATTTATACACACACATTTATACACACACTCACATACACATTTATACACACACTCACACACATTATACACACACACACATTATACACACACTCACATACACATTTATACACACACACCACATACACATTTATACACATTATACATACACATTTATACACACACACATACACATTATACACACACACATTTATACACAAACACATTATACACAAACTCACATTTATACACATACACATTTATACACACACACACATTATACACACACACACATTATACACATACACATTTATACACACACACACATTTATACACACACTCACATACACATTTATACACACACTCACATACACATTATACACACTCACATACACATTTATACACACACACATTATACACACTCACATACACATTATACACACACTCACATATACACTTATACACACACTCACACACATTTATACACACATTATACACACACACACACACTCACATACAAATTATACACACTCACACATTTATACACACACACTCACATACACATTTATACACACATACATATAGATTTATACACACACATTTATACACACACACATACACATTATACACATACACATTATACACACACACATTATACACACACATTATACACACACTCACACACACACATTATACACACACATTATACACACACTCACACACACATTTATACACATTTATACACACACACATTTATACACACACACATACACATTTATACACACACACACACACATTTATACACACTCACATACACATTTATACACACACATTTATACACACTCACACATACATATTTATACACACACACACATACACATTTATACACACACACACATACACATTATACACACACTCACATACACATTTATACACACACTCACATACACATTATACACACACACACACACACACACACACACACACTCACATACACATTTATACACACACACTCACATACACATTTATACACACACTCACACACACACACACATTTATACACACTCACATACACATTTATACACACACTCACATACACATTTATACACACACTCACATACACATTATACACACACTCACATACACATTTATACACACACTCACATACACATTTATACACACACACACACACACACACACACTCACATACACATTTATACACACACTCACATTATACACACACATACACATTATACACACACACACTCACATACTTATTTATACACACACACACATTTATACACACTCTCACATACACATTTATACATACACATTATACACACTCACATACACATTTATACACACACTCACATATACACTTATACACACACTCACACACACACATTATACACACACTCACATTATACACACACACATTTATACACACACACATTTATACACACACACACACTTATACACACACATTTATACACACACTCACATACACATTTATACACACACTCACATACACATTTATACACACACACATTTATACACACTCACATACACATTTATACACACACTCACATATACACTTATACACACACTCACACACACACATTTATACACACATTTATACATACACATTTATACACACACACACACACATTTATACTCATACACATTTATACACACACACTCACATACACATTTATACACACACATTTATACACACATACACATTTATACACACACTCACATACACATTTATACACACTCACATACACATTTATACACACACACACATTATACACACACTTACATACACATTTATACACACACACATTTATACACACAAATTTATACACATACACTCTATACACACACACACACACATTTATACACACACTCACATTTATACACACACACATTTATACACACACTCACATTTATACACACACACACATTTATACACACACTCACATACACATTTATACACACACTCACATTTACTCACATTTATACACACACACATTTATAAACACACACACACATTTATACAGACACACATACACATTTATACACACACATTTATTCACACACACATACACATTTATATACACACACACATTTATACACACACACATACACATTTATATACACACACACACACATTATACAG
The DNA here is from genome assembly GCF_038048845.1 of Mixophyes fleayi. Taxonomy (NCBI): domain Eukaryota; kingdom Metazoa; phylum Chordata; class Amphibia; order Anura; family Limnodynastidae; genus Mixophyes; species Mixophyes fleayi. The sequence continues at coordinate 2,631 of NW_027447113.1, read as the reverse complement.
ACACACACACATACACATTTATACACACACACACATTATACACACACACATACACATTTATACACACACTCACACACACATTTATACACACACACATTATACACACTTATACACACACACATTTATACACATTATACACACACACATTTATACACATTTATACACACACATTTATACACACACACACATTTATACACACACACACATACACACATTATACACACACACATTTATACACACACACATACACATTTATACACATTCACATACACATTTATACACACACATTTAAACACACACTCACATACACATTATACACACACATTTATACACACTCACATACACATTTATACACACACATTTATACACACTCACATACACATTTATACACACACATTTATACACACACATACACATTTATACACACACACATTTATACACACACACACATTTATACACACACACACATTTATACACACACATACACATTTATACACACACACTCACATACACATTTATACACACACACATTTATACACACTTATACACACACACACACATTTATACACACACACATTTAAACACACACTCACATACACATTTATACACACTCACATACACATTTATACACACACATTTATACACACACACACACATTTACACACACTCACATACACATTATACACACACATTTATACACACACTCACATACACATTTATACACACACTCACATACACATTTATACACACACTCACATACACATTTATACACACATACATACACATTTATACAGACACACACACACACATTTATACACACACATTTATACACACACATTTATACACACACATTTATACACACACTCACATTTATACACACACATTTATACACACACACACTCACATACTTATTTATACACACACATACACATTTATACACACACTCACATACACATTTATACACACATTTATACACATACACTCACATACACATTTATACACACACACACATTTATACACACTCACATACACATTTATACACACTCACATACACATTTATACACACACTCACATACACATTTATACACACACACATTTATACACACACTCACATACACATTTATACACACATACACATTTATACACACACTCACATACACATTTATACACACACATTTATACACACACATTTATACACACACACACTCACATACTTATTTATACACACACATACACATTTATACACACACTCACATACACATTTATACACACTCACATACACATTTATACACACACACACATTTATACACACACTCACATACACATTTATACACACACACATTTATACACACACTCACATACACATTTATACACACATACACATTTATACACACACACACACACACTCACATATACACTTATACACACACATTTATACACACACTCACATATACACTTATACACACACATTTATACACACACACACACACATTTACACACACTCACATACACATTTATACACACACATTTATACACACTCACATACACATTTATACACACACTCACATACACATTTATACACACATACATACAGATTTATACACACACATTTATACACACACATACACATTTATACAGACACACACACACACATTTATACACTCACACATTTATACACACACATTTATACACACACATTTATACACACACTCACATTTATACACACACACACACTCACATACACATTTATACACACACATTTATACACACACATTTATACACTCATACACATTTATACACACACACATTTATACACACTCACATACACATTTATACACACACATACACATTTATACAGACACACACACACACATACACATTTATACACACACACACACACACATTTATACACACACACATTTATACACACACACACACACACTCACATTTATACACACACTCACATTTATACACACACACACTCACATACTTATTTATACACACATACACATTTATACACACACACATTTATACACACTCACACACTCACATACTTATTTATACACACATACACATTTATACACACACATTTATACACACTCACACACACATTTATACACATACACATTTATACACTCACATACACATTTATACACATACACATTTATACACACACTCACATACACATTTATACACACACATTTATACACACACTCACATACACATTTATACACACACATTTATACACACTCACACACATTTATACACACACTCACACACACATTTATACACACACACATTTATACACATTTATACACACACACACACACATTTATACACACACTCATACACATTTATACACACACACATTTATACACACACTCACATACACATTTATACACACACTCACATACACATTTATACACATTTATACATACACATTTATACACACACACATACACATTTATACACACACACATTTATACACAAACTCACATTTATACACATACACATTTATACACACACACACACACATTTATACACACACACACATTTATACACACACATTTATACACACACTCACATACACATTTATACACACACTCACATACACATTTATACACACACTCA
>NW_027447112.1:0-37521 GCF_038048845.1 Mixophyes fleayi | reverse complement strand
TCATGATTCATGATTCATGATTTGATTCATGATTCATGATTCAATTCATGATTCATGATTCATGATTTATGATTCAATTCATGATTCATGATTCGATTCATGATTCATGATTCATGATTAATGATTCATGATTCGATTCATGATTCATGATTCATGATTCATGATTCATGATTAATGATTCATGATTCGATTCATGATTCATGATTCATGATTCATGATTTAATTCATGACTCATGATTCATAATTCATGATTCAATTCATGATTCATGATTCATGATTTGATTCATGATTCATGATTCAATTCATAATTCATGATTCATGATTCATGATTTATGATTCAATTCATAATTCATGATTCATGATTCGATTCATGATTCATGATTCATGACTCAAATCATGATTCATGATTCATGATTCGATTCATGATTCATGATTTATGATTCAATTCATGATTCATGATTCATGATTCATGATTCAATTCATGATTCATGATTCATGATTCATGATTCAATTCATTATTCATGATTTTATTCATGATTTATGCTTCAATTTATGATTCAATTCATGATTCATGATTCGATTCATGATTCATGATTCATGATTAATGATTCATGATTCGATTCATGATTCATGATTCATGATTCATGATTCATGATTAATGATTCATGATTCGATTCATGATTCATGATTCATGATTCGATTCATGATTCATGATTCATGATTAATGATTCATGATTCGATTCATGATTCATGATTCATGATTCATGATTCATGATTCATGATTAATGATTCATGATTCGATTCATGATTCATGATTCATGATTCATGATTTAATTCATGATTCATGATTCATGATTCATGATTCAATTCATGATTCAAGATTTGATTCATGATTCATGATTCAATTCATAATTCATGATTCATGATTCATGATTTATGATTCAATTCATAATTCATGATTCATGATTCGATTCATGATTCATGATTCATGACTCAAATCATGATTCATGATTCATGATTCGATTCATGATTCATGATTTATGATTCAATTCATGATTCATGATTCATGATTCATGATTCAATGTATGATTCATGATTCATGATTCAATTCATTATTCATGATTCTATTCATGATTTATGCTTCAATTTATGATTCAATTCATGATTCATGATTCGATTCATGATTCATGATTCAATTCATGATTCATGATTCAATTCATGATTCATGATTCATGATTCATGATTCATGATTCAAGATTCAATTCATGATTCATGATTCAAGATTCATGATTCATGATTCATGATTCATGATTCATGATTAATGACTCAATTCATTATTCATGATTCATGATTCAATTCATGTTTCATGATTCGATTCATGATTCATGATTCAATTCATGATTCATGATTCATGATTCAATTCATGATTCATGATTCAATTCATGATTCATGATTCAAGATTCATGATTCAATTCATGATGCATAATTCATGATTCATGATTCAATTCATGATTCATGATTCATGATTCATGATTCATGATTCGATTCATGATTCATGATTTATGATTCAATTCATGATTCATGATTCATGATTCATGATTCATGATTCAATTCATGATTCATAATTCATGATTCATGATTCAATTCATGATTCATGATTCATGATTCATGATTTGATTCATGATTCAGGATTTAATTCAGGATTCATGATTCATGATTCGATTCATGATTCATGATTCATGATTAATGATTCATGATTCGATTCATGATTCATGATTCATGATTTAATTCATGATTCATGATTCATGATTCGATTCATGATTCATGATTTGATTCATGATTCAGGATTTAATTCAGGATTCATGATTCATGATTCGATTCATGATTCATGATTCATGATTAATGATTCATGATTCGATTCATGATTCATGATTCATGATTTAATTCATGATTCATGATTCATGATTCGATTCATGATTCATGATTCATGATTAATGATTTGATTCATGATTCATGATTCAATTCATGATTCATGATTCATGATTCGATTCATGATTCATGATTAATGATTTGATTCATGATTCATGATTCATGATTCAATTCATGATTCATGATTCATGATTTATGATTCGATTCATGATTCATGATTTATTATTCAATATATGATTCATGATTCATGATTCATGATTCAATTCATTATTCATGATTCTATTCATGATTTATGATTCAATTCATAATTCATGATTTGATTCATGATTCATGATTCGATTCATGATTCATGATTCATGATTCAATTCATGATTCATGATTCATGATTCATGATTTGATTCATGATTCTTGATTCATGATTCGATTCATGATTCATGATTCATGATTCAATTCATGATTCATGATTCATGATTCATGATTCAAGATTCAATTCATGATTCATGATTCAATTCATGATTCATGATTCATGATTAATGATTCAATTCATTATTCATGATTCATGATTCAATTCATGATTCATGATTCGATTTATGATTCATGATTCATGATTCAATTCATGATTCATGATTTATGATTCAATTCATGATTCATGATTCATGATTCAATTCATGATTCATAATTCATGATTCATGATTCATGATTTGATTCATGATTCATGATTTATGATTCGATTCATGATTCATGATTCATGATTTAATTCATGATTCATGATTCATGATTTAATTCATGATTAATGATTCATGATTCATGATTCATGATTCATGATTAATGATTCATGATTCGATTCATGATTCATGATTCATGATTCATGATTCATGATTCAATTCATGATTCATGATTCATGAATCATGATTTATGATTCGATTCATGATTCATGATTTATGATTCAATTCATGATTCATGATTCATGATTCATGATTCATGATTCGATTTATGATTCATGATTCATAATTAAATTCATGATTCATGATTCATGATTCAATTTATGATTCATGAATCATGATTCAATTCATGATGCATAATTCATAATTCATGATTCAATTCATGCTTCATGATTCATGATTCATAATTTATGATTCAATTCATGATTCATGATTCATGATTCATGATTCAATTCATGATTCATAATTCATGATTCATGATTCATGATTTGATTCATGATTCATGATTCAATTCATGATTCATGATTCATAATTTATGATTCAATTCATGATTCATGATTCATGATTCATGATTCAATTCATGATTCATAATTCATGATTCATGATTCATGATTTATGATTCGATTCATAATTCATGATTCAATTAATGATTCATGATTCATGATTCAATTCATGATTCATGATTCATGATTTAATTCATGATTCATGATTCATGATTCGATTCATGATTCATGATTTGATTCATGATTCAGGATTTAATTCAGGATTCATGATTCATGATTCGATTCATGATTCATGATTCATGATTAATGATTCATGATTCGATTCATGATTCATGATTCATGATTTAATTCATGATTCATGATTCATGATTCGATTCATGATTCATGATTCATGATTAATGATTTGATTCATGATTCATGATTCAATTCATGATTCATGATTCATGATTCGATTCATGATTCATGATTAATGATTTGATTCATGATTCATGATTCATGATTCAATTCATGATTCATGATTCATGATTTATGATTCGATTCATGATTCATGATTTATTATTCAATATATGATTCATGATTCATGATTCATGATTCAATTCATTATTCATGATTCTATTCATGATTTATGATTCAATTCATAATTCATGATTTGATTCATGATTCATGATTCGATTCATGATTCATGATTCATGATTCAATTCATGATTCATGATTCATGATTCATGATTTGATTCATGATTCTTGATTCATGATTCGATTCATGATTCATGATTCATGATTCAATTCATGATTCATGATTCATGATTCATGATTCAAGATTCAATTCATGATTCATGATTCAATTCATGATTCATGATTCATGATTAATGATTCAATTCATTATTCATGATTCATGATTCAATTCATGATTCATGATTCGATTTATGATTCATGATTCATGATTCAATTCATGATTCATGATTTATGATTCAATTCATGATTCATGATTCATGATTCAATTCATGATTCATAATTCATGATTCATGATTCATGATTTGATTCATGATTCATGATTTATGATTCGATTCATGATTCATGATTCATGATTTAATTCATGATTCATGATTCATGATTTAATTCATGATTAATGATTCATGATTCATGATTCATGATTCATGATTAATGATTCATGATTCGATTCATGATTCATGATTCATGATTCATGATTCATGATTCAATTCATGATTCATGATTCATGAATCATGATTTATGATTCGATTCATGATTCATGATTTATGATTCAATTCATGATTCATGATTCATGATTCATGATTCATGATTCGATTTATGATTCATGATTCATAATTAAATTCATGATTCATGATTCATGATTCAATTTATGATTCATGAATCATGATTCAATTCATGATGCATAATTCATAATTCATGATTCAATTCATGATTCATGATTCATGATTCATAATTTATGATTCAATTCATGATTCATGATTCATGATTCATGATTCAATTCATGATTCATAATTCATGATTCATGATTCATGATTTGATTCATGATTCATGATTCAATTCATGATTCATGATTCATAATTTATGATTCAATTCATGATTCATGATTCATGATTCATGATTCAATTCATGATTCATAATTCATGATTCATGATTCATGATTTATGATTCGATTCATAATTCATGATTCAATTAATGATTCATGATTCATGATTCAATTCATGATTCATGATTCATGATTTAATTCATGATTCATGATTCATGATTCATGATTCATGATTCATGATTGATGATTCATGATTCGATTCATGATTCATGATTTAATTCATGATTCATGATCCATGATTCAATTCATGATTCATGATTCATCATTCATGATTCATGATTCAATTAATGATTCATGATTCATGATTCGAATCCTTATTCAATTCATGATTCATGATTCGATTTATGATTCAATTCATGATTCATGATTCAGGATTTAATTCAGGATTCATGATTCATGATTCGATTCATGATTCATGATTCATGATTAATGATTCATGATTCGATTCATGATTCATGATTCATGATTTAATTCATGATTCATGATTCATGATTCGATTCATGATTCATGATTTGATTCATGATTCAGGATTTAATTCAGGATTCATGATTCATGATTCGATTCATGATTCATGATTCATGATTAATGATTCATGATTCGATTCATGATTCATGATTCATGATTTAATTCATGATTCATGATTCATGATTCGATTCATGATTCATGATTCATGATTAATGATTTGATTCATGATTCATGATTCAATTCATGATTCATGATTCATGATTCGATTCATGATTCATGATTAATGATTTGATTCATGATTCATGATTCATGATTCAATTCATGATTCATGATTCATGATTTATGATTCGATTCATGATTCATGATTTATTATTCAATATATGATTCATGATTCATGATTCATGATTCAATTCATTATTCATGATTCTATTCATGATTTATGATTCAATTCATAATTCATGATTTGATTCATGATTCATGATTCGATTCATGATTCATGATTCATGATTCAATTCATGATTCATGATTCATGATTCATGATTTGATTCATGATTCTTGATTCATGATTCGATTCATGATTAATGATTCATGATTCAATTCATGATTCATGATTCATGATTCATGATTCAAGATTCAATTCATGATTCATGATTCAATTCATGATTCATGATTCATGATTAATGATTCAATTCATTATTCATGATTCATGATTCAATTCATGATTCATGATTCGATTTATGATTCATGATTCATGATTCAATTCATGATTCATGATTTATGATTCAATTCATGATTCATGATTCATGATTCAATTCATGATTCATAATTCATGATTCATGATTCATGATTTGATTCATGATTCATGATTTATGATTCGATTCATGATTCATGATTCATGATTTAATTCATGATTCATGATTCATGATTTAATTCATGATTAATGATTCATGATTCATGATTCATGATTCATGATTAATGATTCATGATTCGATTCATGATTCATGATTCATGATTCATGATTCATGATTCAATTCATGATTCATGATTCATGAATCATGATTTATGATTCGATTCATGATTCATGATTTATGATTTAATTCATGATTCATGATTCATGATTCATGATTCATGATTCGATTTATGATTCATGATTCATAATTAAATTCATGATTCATGATTCATGATTCAATTTATGATTCATGAATCATGATTCAATTCATGATGCATAATTCATAATTCATGATTCAATTCATGATTCATGATTCATGATTCATAATTTATGATTCAATTCATGATTCATGATTCATGATTCATGATTCAATTCATGATTCATAATTCATGATTCATGATTCATGATTTGATTCATGATTCATGATTCAATTCATGATTCATGATTCATAATTTATGATTCAATTCATGATTCATGATTCATGATTCATGATTCAATTCATGATTCATAATTCATGATTCATGATTCATGATTTATGATTCGATTCATAATTCATGATTCAATTAATGATTCATGATTCATGATTCAATTCATGATTCATGATTCATGATTTAATTCATGATTCATGATTCATGATTCATGATTCATGATTCATGATTGATGATTCATGATTCGATTCATGATTCATGATTTAATTCATGATTCATGATCCATGATTCAATTCATGATTCATGATTCATCATTCATGATTCATGATTCAATTAATGATTCATGATTCATGATTCGAATCCTTATTCAATTCATGATTCATGATTCGATTTATGATTCAATTCATTATTCATGATTCTATTCATGATTTATGATTCAATTCATGATTCATGATTTGATTCATGATTCATGATTCGATTCATGATTCATGATTCAATTCATGATTCATGATTCATGATTCATGATTCATGATTTGATTCATGATTCTTGATTCATGATTCGATTCATGATTCATGATTCAATTCATGATTCATGATTCATGATTCATGATTCAAGATTCAATTCATGATTCATGATTCAATTCATGATTCATGATTCATGATTAATGATTCAATTCATTATTCATGATTCATGATTCAATTCATGATTCATGATTCGATTCATGATTCATGATTCATGATTCAATTCATGATTCATGATTTATGATTCAATTCATTATTCATGATTCATGATTCAATTCATGATTCATAATTCATGATTCATGATTCATGATTTGATTCATGATTCATGATTCAATTCATGATTCATGATTCATGATTCATGTTTCATGATTTATGATTCGATTCATGATTCATGATTCATGAATCATGATTTATGATTCGATTCATTATTCATGATTCATGATTTAATTCATGATTCATGATTCCTGATTTAATTCATGATTAATGATTCATGATTCATGATTCATGATTCATGATTAATGATTCATTATTCGATTCATGATTCATGATTCATGATTCATGATTCAATTCATGATTCATGATTCATGAATCATGATTTATGATTCGATTCATGATTCATGATTTATGATTCAATTCATGATTCATGATTCATGATTCATGATTCATGATTCATGATTCATGATTCAATTCATGATTCATGATTCGATTTATGATTCATGATTCATAATTAAATTCATGATTCATGATTCATGATTCAATTTATGATTCATGAATCATGATTCAATTCATGATGCATAATTCATGATTCATGATTCAATTCATGATTCATGATTCATGATTCATAATTTATGATTCAACTCATGATTCATGATTCATGATTCATGATTCAATTCATGATTCATAATTCATGATTCATGATTCATGATTTAATTCATGATTCATGATTCAATTCATGATTCATGATTCATGATTCAATTCATGATTCATGATTCAATTCATGATTCATGATTCATGATTCATGATTCATGATTCATGATTTATGATTCAATTCATAATTCATGATTCATGATTCGATTCATGATTCATGATTCATGATTCATGATTCGATTCATGATTCATGATTTATGATTCAATTCATGATTCATGATTCATGATTCATGATTCGATTCATGATTCATGATTTATGATTCAATTCATGATTCATGATTCATGATTCATGATTCAATTCATGATTCATGATTCATGATTCAATTCATGATTCATGATTCAATGTATGATTCATGATTCATGATTCAATTCATTATTCATGATTCTATTCATGATTTATGATTCAATTTATGATTCAATTCATGATTCATGATTCGATTCATGATTCATGATTCGATTCATGATTCATGATTCATGATTCAATTCATGATTCATGATTCATGATTCATGATTCATGATTCAAGATTCAATTCATGATTCATGATTCAATTCATGATTCATGATTCATGATTCATGATTAATGACTCAATTCATGATTCATGATTCATGATTCAATTCATGTTTCATAATTCGATTCATGATTCATGATTCATGATTCAATTCATGATTCATGATTCATGATTCAATTCATGATTCATGATTCAATTCATGATTCAATTCATGATGCATAATTCATGATTCATGATTCAATTCATGATTCATGATTCATGATTCATGATTCATGATTCGATTCATGATTCATGATTTATGATTCAATTCATGATTCATGATTCATGATTCATGATTCGATTCATGATTCATGATTCATGATTAATGATTCATGATTCGATTCATGATTCATGATTCATGATTCATGATTCATGATTAATGATTCATGATTCGATTCATGATTCATGATTCATGATTCATGATTTAATTCATGATTCATGATTCATAATTCATGATTCAATTCATGATTCATGATTTGATTCATGATTCATGATTCAATTCATAATTCATGATTCATGATTCATGATTTATGATTCAATTCATAATTCATGATTCATGATTCGATTCATGATTCATGATTCATGACTCAAATCATGATTCATGATTCGATTCATGATTCATGATTTATGATTCAATTCATGATTCATGATTCATGATTCATGATTCAATTCATGATTCATGATTCATGATTCATGATTCAATTCATGATTCATGATTCAATGTATGATTCATGATTCATGATTCAATTCATTATTCATGATTTTATTCATGATTTATGCTTCAATTTATGATTCAATTCATGATTCATGATTCGATCATGATTCATGATTCAATTTATGATTCATGATTCAATTCATGATTCATGATTCATGATTCATGATTCATGATTCAAGATTCAATTCATGATTCATGATTCAAGATTCATGATTCATGATTCATGATTCATGATTAATGACTCAATTCATGATTCATGATTCATGATTCAATTCATGTTTCATGATTCAATGTATGATTCATGATTCATGATTCAATTCATTATTCATGATTCTATTCATGATTTATGATTCAATTTATGATTCAATTCATGATTCATGATTCGATCCATGATTCATGATTCGCTTCATGATTCATGATTCATGATTCAATTCATGATTCATGATTCATGATTCATGATTCATGATTCATGATTCAAGATTCAATTCATGATTCATGATTCAATTCATGATTCATGATTCATGATTCATGATTAATGACTCAATTCATGATTCATGATTCATGATTCAATTCATGTTTCATAATTCGATTCATGATTCATGATTCATGATTCAATTCATGATTCATGATTCATGATTCAATTCATGATTCATGATTCAATTCATGATTCAATTCATGATGCATAATTCATGATTCATGATTCAATTCATGATTCATGATTCATGAATCATGATTCATGATTCGATTCATGATTCATGATTTATGATTCGATTCATGATTCATGATTCATGATTCGATTCATGATTCATGATTCATGATTTATGATTCATGATTCGATTCATGATTCATGATTCATGATTCATGATTCATGATTCATGATTAATGATTCATGATTCGATTCATGATTCATGATTCATGATTCATGATTTAATTCATGATTCATGATTCATGATTCATGATTCAATTCATGATTCATGATTCATGATTAATGATTCATGATTCAATTCATAATTCATGATTCATGATTCATGATTTATGATTCAATTCATAATTCATGATTCATGATTCGATTCATGATTCATGATTCATGACTCAAATCATGATTCATGATTCATGATTCGATTCATGATTCATGATTTATGATTCAATTCATGATTCATGATTCATGATTCATGATTCAATGTATGATTCATGATTCATGATTCAATTCATTATTCATGATTCTATTCATGATTTATGCTTCAATTTATGATTCAATTCATGATTCATGATTCGATTCATGATTCATGATTCAATTCATGATTCATGATTCAATTCATGATTCATGATTCATGATTCATGATTCATGATTCAAGATTCAATTCATGATTCATGATTCAAGATTCATGATTCATGATTCATGATTCATGATTAATGACTCAATTCATTATTCATGATTCATGATTCAATTCATGTTTCATGATTCGATTCATGATTCATGATTCAATTCATGATTCATGATTCATGATTCAATTCATGATTCATGATTCAATTCATGATTCATGATTCAAGATTCATGATTCAATTCATGATGCATAATTCATGATTCATGATTCAATTTATGATTCATGATTCATGATTCATGATTCATGATTCGATTCATGATTCATGATTTATGATTCAATTCATGATTCATGATTCATGATTCATGATTCATGATTCAATTCATGATTCATAATTCATGATTCATGATTCAATTCATGATTCATGATTCATGATTCATGATTTGATTCATGATTCAGGATTTAATTCAGGATTCATGATTCATGATTCGATTCATGATTCATGATTCATGATTAATGATTCATGATTCGATTCATGATTCATGATTCATGATTTAATTCATGATTCATGATTCATGATTTGATTCATGATTCAGGATTTAATTCAGGATTCATGATTCATGATTCGATTCATGATTCATGATTCATGATTAATGATTCATGATTCGATTCATGATTCATGATTCATGATTTAATTCATGATTCATGATTCATGATTCGATTCATGATTCATGATTCATGATTAATGATTTGATTCATGATTCATGATTCAATTCATGATTCATGATTCATGATTCGATTCATGATTCATGATTAATGATTTGATTCATGATTCATGATTCATGATTCAATTCATGATTCATGATTCATGATTTATGATTCGATTCATGATTCATGATTTATTATTCAATATATGATTCATGATTCATGATTCATGATTCAATTCATTATTCATGATTCTATTCATGATTTATGATTCAATTCATAATTCATGATTTGATTCATGATTCATGATTCGATTCATGATTCATGATTCATGATTCAATTCATGATTCATGATTCATGATTTGATTCATGATTCTTGATTCATGATTCGATTCATGATTCATGATTCATGATTCAATTCATGATTCATGATTCATGATTCATGATTCAAGATTCAATTCATGATTCATGATTCAATTCATGATTCATGATTCATGATTAATGATTCAATTCATTATTCATGATTCATGATTCAATTCATGATTCATGATTCGATTTATGATTCATGATTCATGATTCAATTCATGATTCATGATTTATGATTCAATTCATGATTCATGATTCATGATTCAATTCATGATTCATAATTCATGATTCATGATTCATGATTTGATTCATGATTCATGATTTATGATTCGATTCATGATTCATGATTCATAATTTAATTCATGATTCATGATTCATGATTTAATTCATGATTAATGATTCATGATTCATGATTCATGATTCATGATTAATGATTCATGATTCGATTCATGATTCATGATTCATGATTCATGATTCATGATTCAATTCATGATTCATGATTCATGAATCATGATTTATGATTCGATTCATGATTCATGATTTATGATTCAATTCATGATTCATGATTCATGATTCATGATTCATGATTCGATTTATGATTCATGATTCATAATTAAATTCATGATTCATGATTCATGATTCAATTTATGATTCATGAATCATGATTCAATTCATGATGCATAATTCATAATTCATGATTCAATTCATGATTCATGATTCATGATTCATAATTTATGATTCAATTCATGATTCATGATTCATGATTCATGATTCAATTCATGATTCATAATTCATGATTCATGATTCATGATTTGATTCATGATTCATGATTCAATTCATGATTCATGATTCATAATTTATGATTCAATTCATGATTCATGATTCATGATTCATGATTCAATTCATGATTCATAATTCATGATTCATGATTCATGATTTATGATTCGATTCATAATTCATGATTCAATTAATGATTCATGATTCATGATTCAATTCATGATTCATGATTCATGATTTAATTCATGATTCATGATTCATGATTCATGATTCATGATTCATGATTCATGATTCGATTCATGATTCATGATTTAATTCATGATTCATGATCCATGATTCAATTCATGATTCATGATTCATCATTCATGATTCATGATTCAATTAATGATTCATGATTCATGATTCGAATCCTGATTCAATTCATGATTCATGATTCGATTTATGATTCATGATTCATGATTCAATTCATGATTCATGATTCGATTCATGATTCATGATTCGATTCATGATTCATGATTCATGATTCGATTCATGATTCATGATTCATGATTCATGATTTAATTCATGATTCATGATTCATGATTAAATTCATGATTCATGATTCATGATTCAATTCATGATTCATGATTCATGATTCATGATTTGATTCATGATTCATGATTCAATTCATGATTCATGATTCATGATTCATGATTCATGATTTATGATTCAATTCATAATTCATGATTCATGATTCGATTCATGATTCATGATTCATGACTCAAATCATGATTCATGATTCATGATTCATGATTCGATTCATGATTCATGATTTATGATTCAATTCATGATTCATGATTCATGATTCATGATTCGATTCATGATTCATGATTCATGACTCAAATCATGATTCATGATTCATGATTTATGATTCAATTCATGATTCACGATTCATGATTCATGATTCATGATTCAATTCATGATTCATGATTCAATGTATGATTCATGATTCATGATTCAATTCATTATTCATGATTCTATTCATGATTTATGATTCAATTTATGATTCAATTCATGATTCATGATTCGATTCATGATTCATGATTCGATTCATGATTCATGATTCATGATTCAATTCATGATTCATGATTCATGATTCATGATTCATGATTCATGATTAATGACTCAATTCATGATTCATGATTCATGATTCAATTCATGTTTGATGATTCGATTCATGATCATGATTCATGATTCATGATTCATGATTCATGATTAATGACTCAATTCATGATTCATGATTCATGATTCAATTCATGTTTCATGATTCGATTCATGATTCATGATTCATGATTCAATTCATGATTCATGATTCATGATTCAATTCATGATTCATGATTCAATTCATGATTCATGATTCATGATTCATGATTCATGATTCGATTCATGATTCATGATTTATGATTCAATTCATGATGCATAATTCATGATTCATGATTCAATTCATGATTCATGATTCATGATTCATGATTCATGATTCGATTCATGATTCATGATTTATGATTCAATTCATGATTCATGATTCAATTCATGATTCATAATTCATGATTCATGATTCAATTCATGATTCATAATTCATGATTCATGATTCATGATTTGATTCATGATTCAGGATTCAATTCATGATTCATGATTCATCATTCGATTCATGATTCATGATTCATGATTAATGATTCATGATTCGATTCATGATTCATGATTCATGATTCATGATTTAATTCATGATTCATGATTAATGATTTGATTCATGATTCATGATTCAATTCATGATTCATGATTCATGATTCGATTCATGATTCATGATTAATGATTTGATTCATGATTCATGATTCATGATTCAATTCATGATTCATGATTCATGATTTATGATTCGATTCATGATTCATGATTTATGATTCAATTCATGATTCATGATTCATGATTCATGATTCAATTCATTATTCATGATTCTATTCATGATTTATGATTCAATTCATGATTCATGATTTGATTCATGATTCATGATTCGATTCATGATTCATGATTCATGATTCAATTCATGATTCATGATTCATGATTCATGATTCAATTCATTATTCATGATTCTATTCATGATTTGATTCATGATTCTTGATTCATGATTTGATTCATGATTCATGATTCATGATTCAATTCATGATTCATGATTCATGATTCAATTCATGATTCATGATTCGATTCATGATTCATGATTCATGATTCAATTCATGATTCATGATTTATTATTCAATTCATGATTCATGATTCATGATTCAATTCAAGATTCATAATTCATGATTCATGATTCATGATTTGATTCATGATTCAATTCATGATTCATGATTCATGATTCATTATTCATGATTTATGATTCGATTCATGATTCATGATTCAATTAATGATTCATGATTCA
This sequence comes from Mixophyes fleayi, assembly GCF_038048845.1. Lineage (NCBI taxonomy): Eukaryota > Metazoa > Chordata > Amphibia > Anura > Limnodynastidae > Mixophyes > Mixophyes fleayi. The sequence goes on along the minus strand of NW_027447112.1, from coordinate 22,582 downwards.
TGATTCAATTCATGATTCATGATTCATGATTTAATTCATGTTTAATGATTCATGATCCAAGATTCATGATTCATGATTAATGATTCATGATTCGATTCATGATTCATGATTCATGCATGATTTATGATTCATTCATGATTCATGATTTATGATTCAATTCATGATTCATGATTCATGATTCATGATTCAATTCATAATTCGTGATTCAATTCATGATTCATGATTCAAGATTCATGATTCATGATTCAATTCATGATTCATGATTCGATTTTATGATTCATGATTCATAATTAAATTCATATTCATGATTCATGATTCAATTCATGATTCATGAATCATGATTCAATTCATGATGCATAATTCATGATTCATGATTCAATTCATGATTCATGATTCATGATTCATAATTTATGATTCAATTCATGATATGATTCATGATTCATGATTCAATTCATGATTCATAATTCATGATTCATAATTCATGATTCATGATTCAATTCATGATTCATAATTCATGATTCATGATTTATGATTTGATTCATGATTCATGATTCAATTCATGATTCATAATTCATGATTCATGATTCATGAATTGATTCATGATTCATGATTAAATTCATGATTCATGATTCATGATTCATGATTCATGATTTATGATTCGATTCATAATTCATGATTCAATTAATGATTCATGATTCTTGATTCAATTCATGATTCATGATTCATGATTTAATTCATGATTCATGATTCATGATTCAATTCATGATTCATGATTCATGATTCAATTCATGATTCATGATCATGATTCATGATTTGATTCATGATTCATGATTCAATTCATGATTCATGATTCATGATTCATTATTCATGATTCATGATTTATGATTCAATTCATAATTCATGATTCATGATTTGATTCATGATTCATGATTCATGATTTATGATTCATGATTCATGATTCAATTCATGATTCATGATTCATGATTCATGATTCAATTCATGATTCATGATTCAATGTATGATCATGATTCATGATTCAATTTATGATTCATGATTCAATTCATGATTCATGATTCATGATTCAATTCATTATTCATGATTCTATTCATGATTTATGATTCAATTTATGATTCAATTCATGATTCATGATTCGATTCATGATTCATCATTCAATTCATGATTCATGATTCATGATTCAATTCATGATTCATGAATTATGATTCATGATTCAAGATTCAATTCATGATTCATGATTCAATTCATGATTCATGATTCATGATTCATGATTATTGACTCAATTCATGATTCATGATTCAATTCATGTTTCATGATTCGATTCATGATTCATGATTCATGATTCAATTCATGATTCATGATTCATGATTCAATTCATGATTCATGATTCAATTCATGATTCATGATTCAAGATTCATGATTCAATTCATGATGCATAATTCATGATTCATGATTCAATTCATGATTCATGATTCATGATTCATGATTCGATTCATGATTCATGATTTATGATTCAATTCATGATTCATGATTCATGATTCATGATTCAATTCATGATTCATAATTCATGATTCATGATTCAATTCATGATTCATAATTCATGATTCATGATTCATGATTTGATTCATGATTCAGGATTCAATTCATGATTCATGATTCATGATTCGATTCATGATTCATGATTCATGATTAATGATTCATGATTCGATTCATGATTCATGATTCATGATTTAATTCATGATTCATGATTCATGATTCGATTCATGATTCATGATTCATGATTAATGATTTGATTCATGATTCATGATTCAATTCATGATTCATGATTCGATTCATGATTCATGATTAATGATTTGATTCATGATTCATGATTCATGATTCAATTCATGATTCATGATTCATGATTTATGATTCGATTCATGATTCATGATTTATGATTCAATTCATGATTCATGATTCATGATTCAATTCATTATTCATGATTCTATTCATGATTTATGATTCAATTCATGATTCATGATTTGATTCATGATTCATGATTCGATTCATGATTCATGATTCAATTCATGATTCATGATTCATGATTTGATTCATGATTCTTGATTCATGATTCGATTCATGATTCATGATTCATTTCATGATTCATGATTCATGATTCAATTCATGATTCATGATTCATGATTCATGATTCAAGATTCAATTCATGATTCATGATTCAATTCATGATTCATGATTCATGATTCAATTCATGATTCATGATTTATGATTCAATTCATGATTCATGATTCATGATTCAATTCATGATTCATAATTCATGATTCATGATTCATGATTCATGATTCATGATTTCATTCATGATTCATGATTCAATTCATGATTCATGATTCAATTCATGATTCATGATTAATGATTCAATTCATGATTCATGATTCATGATTCAATTCATGATTCATGATTCGATTCATGATTCATGATTCATGATTCAATTCATGATTCATGATTTATGATTCAATTCATGATTCTTGATTCATGATTCATGATTCAGTTCATGATTCATAATTCATGATTCATGATTCATGATTTATTTCATGATTAATGATTCATGATTCATGATTCATGATTCATGATTCGATTCATGATTCATGATTCATGATTTAATTTATGATTCATGATTCGATTCATGATTCATGATTCATGATTCAATTCATGATTCATGATTCATGATTCAATTCATGATTCATGATTCATGAATCATGATTTATGATTCGATTCATGATTCATGATTTATGATTCAATTCATGATTCATGATTCATGATTCAATTCATGATTCATGATTCAATTCATGATTCATGATTCAAGATTCATGATTCATGATTCAATTCATGATTCATGATTCGATTTATGATTCATGATTCATAATTAAATTCATGATTCATGATTCATGATTCAATTCATGATTCATGAATCATGATTCAATTCATGATGCATAATTCATGATTCATGATTCAATTCATGATTCATGATTCATGATTCATAATTCATGATTCAATTCATGATTCATAATTCATGATTCATGATTCAATTCATGATTCATGATTCATGATTCATGATTTGATTCATGATTCTTGATTCATGATTCAATTCATGATTCATGATTCATGATTCAATTCATGATTCATAATTCATGATTCATGATTCAAGATTCAATTCATGATTCATGATTCAATTCATGATTCATGATTAATGATTCAATTCATGATTCATGATTCATGATTCAATTCATGATTCATGATTCATGATTCAATTCATGATTCATGATTTATTATTCAATTCATGATTCATGATTCAATTCATGATTCATAATTCATGATTCATGATTCATGATTTGATTCATGATTCATGATTCATTTCATGATTCATGATTCATGATTCATGATTTATGATTCGATTCATAATTCATGATTCAATTAATGATTCATGATTCATGATTCAATTCATGATTTATGATTCATGATTTAATTTATGATTAATGATTCATGATTCATGATTCATGATTCATGATTCATGATTAATGATTCATGATTCGATTCATGATTCATGATTCATGATTCGATTTATGATTCATGATTCATGATTCAATTCATGATTCATAATTCATGATTTAATTCATGATTCATGATTCATGATTCAATTCATGATTCATGATTCCTGATTCAATTCATGATTCATGATTCATGATTCAATTCATGATTCATGATTCATGATTCAATTCATGATTCATGATTCATGATTCATGATTTGATTCATGATTCATGATTCATGACTCAAATCATGATTCATGATTCATGATTCATGATTTGATTCATGATTCATGATTTATGATTCAATTCATGATTCATGATTCATGATTCATGATTCAATTCATGATTCATGATTCATGATTCAATTCATGATTCATGATTCAATGTATGATTCATGATTCATGATTCAATTCATGATTCATGATTCAATTCATGATTCAATTCATTATTCATGATTCTATTCATGATTTATGATTCAATTTATGATTCAATTCATGATTCATGATTCGATTCATGATTCATGATTCAATTCATGATTCATGATTCATGATTCAATTCATGATTCATGATTCATGATTCATGATTCATGATTCATGATTCAATTCATGATTCATGATTCAATTCATGATTCATGATTCATGATTCATGATTAATGACTCAATTCATGATTCATGATTCATGATTCAATTCATGCTTCATGATTCGATTCATGATTCATGATTCAATTCATGATTCATGATTCATGATTCAATTCATGATTCATGATTCAATTCATGATTCATGATTCAAGATTCATGATTCAATTCATGATTCATGAATCATGATTCAATTCATGATGCCTAATTCATGATTCATGATTCAATTCATGATTCATGATTCATGATTCATGATTCATGATTCATGATTCGATTCATGATTCATGATTCATGATTCATGATTCAATTCATGATTCATGATTCAATTCATGATTCATGATTCAAGATTCATGATTCAATTCATGATTCATGAATCATGATTCAATTCATGATTCATGATTCATGATTCATGATTCAATTCATGATTCATAATTCATGATTCATGATTCAATTCATGATTCATAATTCATGATTCATAATTCATGATTCATGATTCAATTCATGATTCATAATTCATGATTCATGATTCATGATTTGATTCATGATTCATGATTCAATTCATGATTCATGATTCATGATTCATGATTCATGATTTATGATTCGATTCATGATTCATGATTCAATTCATGATTCATGATTCATGATTTAATTCATGATTAATGATTAATGATTCATGATTCATGATTCATGATTCGATTCATGATTCATGATTCGATTCATGATTCATGATTCATTATTCATGATTTAATTCATGATTCATGATTCATGATTCATGATTCAAGATTCAATTCATGATTCATGATTCAATTCATGATTCATGATTAATGATTCAATTCATGATTCATGATTCATGATTCAATTCATGATTCATGATTCATGATTCAATTCATGATTCATGATTTATGATTCAATTCATGATTCATGATTCATGATTCATGATTCAATTCATGATTCATAATTCATGATTCATGACTCATGATTTAATTCATGATTAATGATTCATGATTCATGATTCATGATTCAATTCATGATTCATGATTACTGATTCATGATTCGATACATGATTCATGATTCATGATTTAATTTATGATTCATGATTCATGATTCGATTCATGATTCATGATTCATGATTCAATTCATGATTCATGATTCATGATTCATGATTCGATTCATGATTCATGATTCATGATTCAATTCATGATTCATGATTCATGATTCATGATTCAATTCATGATTCATAATTCATGAATCATGATTTATGATTCGATTCATGATTCATGATTTATGATTCAATTTATGATTCATGATTCAATTCATGATTCATGATTCAATTCATGATTCATGATTCAAGATTCATGATTCATGATTCAATTCATGATTCATGATTCGATTTATGATTCATGATTCATAATTCAATTCATGATTCATAATTCAATTCATGATTCATGATTCATGATTCAATTCATGATTCATGAATCATGATTCAATTCATGATGCATAATTCATGATTCATGATTCAATTCATGATTCATGATTCATGATTCATAATTTATGATTCAATTCAAGATTCATGATTCATGATTCATGATTCATGATACAATTCATGATTCATAATTCATGATTCATGATTCAATTCATGATTCATAATTCATGATTCATAATTCATGATTTGATTCATGATTCATGATTCAATTCATGATTCATGATTCATGATTCATGATTCATGATTTAATTCATGATTCATAATTCATGATTCATGATTCAATTCATGATTCATAATTTATGATTCATGATTCATGATTTGATTCATGATTCATGATTCCATTCATGATTCATGATTCATGATTCATGATTCATGATTTATGATTCGATTCATGATTAATGATTCATGATTCGATTCATGATTCATGATTTAATTCATGATTCATGATTCATGATTCGATTCATGATTCATGATTCATGATTAATGATTTGATTCATGATTCATGATTCAATTCATGATTCATGATTCGATTCATGATTCATGATTCATGATTTGATTCATGATTCATGATTCATGATTCAATTCATGATTCATGATTCATGATTCATGATTCATGATTCAATTCATGATTCATGATTCATGATTTATTATTCGATTCATGATTCATGATTTATGATTCAATTCATGATTCATAATTCATGATTCATGATTCAATTCATGATTCATGATTCAATTCATGATTCATGATTCAAGATTCATGATTCATGATTCAATTCATGATTCATGATTTGATTTATGATTCATTAATCATGATTCAATTCATGATTCATGATTCATGATTCAAGATTCAATTCATGATTCATGATTCATGATTCAATTCATGATTCATGATTCATGATTCAATTCATGATTCAATTCATGATTCTTGATTCATGATTCAATTCATGATTCATGATTCATGATTCAAGATTCAATTCATGATTCATGATTCGATTTATGATTTATGATTCATTATTCATGATTCGATTCATGATTCGATTCATGATTTATGATTCATGATTCAATTTATGATTCTTGATTCATGATTCAAGATTCAATTCATGATTCATGATTCGATTCATGATTCATGATTCAATTCATGATTCAATTCATGATTCATGATTCATGATTCAAGATTCAATTCATGATTCTTGATTCGATTTATGATTTATGATTAATGATTCGATTCATGATTCATGATTCGATTCATGATTCATGATTCATGATTCATGATTCATGATTTAATTCATGATTCATGATTCATGATTCATGATTCAAGATTCAATTCATGATTCATGATTCAATTCATGATTCATGATTAATGATTCAATTCATGATTCATGATTCATGATTCAATTCATGATTCATGATTCGATTCATGATTCATGATTCATGATTCAATTCATGATTCATGATTTATGATTCAATTCATGATTCATGATTCATGATTCATGATTCATGATTCAATTCATGATTCATAATTCATGATTCATGATTCATGATTTAATTCATGATTAATGATTCATGATTCATGATTCATGATTCGATTCATGATTCATGATTACTGATTCATGATTCGATTCATGATTCATGATTCATGATTTAATTTATGATTCATGATTCATGATTCGATTCATGATTCATGATTCATGATTCAATTCATGATTCATGATTCATGATTCATGATTCATGAATCATGATTTATGATTCGATTCATGATTCATGATTTATGATTTAATTCATGATTCATGATTCATGATTCATGATTCAATTCATGATTCATGATTCAATTCATGATTCATGATTAAAGATTCATGATTCATGATTCAATTCATGATTCATGATTTGATTTATGATTCATGATTCATGATTCATGATTCATGATTCATGATTCATGATTCATGATTAATGATTCATGATTCGATTCATGATTCATGATTCATGATTCGATTTATGATTCATGATTCATGATTCAATTCATGATTCATAATTCATGATTTAATTCATGATTCATGATTCATGATTCAATTCATGATTCATGATTCCTGATTCAATTCATGATTCATGATTCATGATTCAATTCATGATTCATGATTCATGATTCAATTCATGATTCATGATTCATGATTCATGATTTGATTCATGATTCATGATTCATGACTCAAATCATGATTCATGATTCATGATTCATGATTCGATTCATGATTCATGATTTATGATTCAATTCATGATTCATGATTCATGATTCATGATTCAATTCATGATTCATGATTCATGATTCAATTCATGATTCATGATTCAATGTATGATTCATGATTCATGATTCAATTCATGATTCATGATTCAATTCATGATTCAATTCATTATTCATGATTCTATTCATGATTTATGATTCAATTTATGATTCAATTCATGATTCATGATTCGATTCATGATTCATGATTCAATTCATGATTCATGATTCATGATTCAATTCATGATTCATGATTCATGATTCATGATTCATGATTCATGATTCAATTCATGATTCATGATTCAATTCATGATTCATGATTCATGATTCATGATTAATGACTCAATTCATGATTCATGATTCATGATTCAATTCATGCTTCATGATTCGATTCATGATTCATGAATCAATTCATGATTCATGATTCATGATTCAATTCATGATTCATGATTCAATTCATGATTCATGATTCAAGATTCATGATTCAATTCATGATTCATGAATCATGATTCAATTCATGATGCCTAATTCATGATTCATGATTCAATTCATGATTCATGATTCATGATTCATGATTCATGATTCATGATTCGATTCATGATTCATGATTCATGATTCATGATTCAATTCATGATTCATGATTCAATTCATGATTCATGATTCAAGATTCATGATTCAATTCATGATTCATGAATCATGATTCAATTCATGATTCATGATTCATGATTCATGATTCAATTCATGATTCATAATTCATGATTCATGATTCAATTCATGATTCATAATTCATGATTCATAATTCATGATTCATGATTCAATTCATGATTCATAATTCATGATTCATGATTCATGATTTGATTCATGATTCATGATTCAATTCATGATTCATGATTCATGATTCATGATTCATGATTTATGATTCGATTCATGATTCATGATTCAATTCATGATTCATGATTCATGATTTAATTCATGATTAATGATTAATGATTCATGATTCATGATTCATGATTCGATTCATGATTCATGATTCGATTCATGATTCATGATTCATTATTCATGATTTAATTCATGATTCATGATTCATGATTCATGATTCAAGATTCAATTCATGATTCATGATTCAATTCATGATTCATGATTAATGATTCAATTCATGATTCATGATTCATGATTCAATTCATGATTCATGATTCATGATTCAATTCATGATTCATGATTTATGATTCAATTCATGATTCATGATTCATGATTCATGATTCAATTCATGATTCATAATTCATGATTCATGACTCATGATTTAATTCATGATTAATGATTCATGATTCATGATTCATGATTCAATTCATGATTCATGATTACTGATTCATGATTCGATACATGATTCATGATTCATGATTTAATTTATGATTCATGATTCATGATTCGATTCATGATTCATGATTCATGATTCAATTCATGATTCATGATTCATGATTCATGATTCGATTCATGATTCATGATTCATGATTCAATTCATGATTCATGATTCATGATTCATGATTCAATTCATGATTCATAATTCATGAATCATGATTTATGATTCGATTCATGATTCATGATTTATGATTCAATTTATGATTCATGATTCAATTCATGATTCATGATTCAATTCATGATTCATGATTCAAGATTCATGATTCATGATTCAATTCATGATTCATGATTCGATTTATGATTCATGATTCATAATTCAATTCATGATTCATAATTCAATTCATGATTCATGATTCATGATTCAATTCATGATTCATGAATCATGATTCAATTCATGATGCATAATTCATGATTCATGATTCAATTCATGATTCATGATTCATGATTCATAATTTATGATTCAATTCAAGATTCATGATTCATGATTCATGATTCATGATACAATTCATGATTCATAATTCATGATTCATGATTCAATTCATGATTCATAATTCATGATTCATAATTCATGATTTGATTCATGATTCATGATTTAATTCATGATTCATAATTTATGATTCATGATTCATGATTTGATTCATGATTCATGATTCCATTCATGATTCATGATTCATGATTCATGATTCATGATTTATGATTCGATTCATGATTAATGATTCATGATTCGATTCATGATTCATGATTTAATTCATGATTCATGATTCATGATTCGATTCATGATTCATGATTCATGATTAATGATTTGATTCATGATTCATGATTCAATTCATGATTCATGATTCGATTCATGATTCATGATTCATGATTTGATTCATGATTCATGATTCATGATTCAATTCATGATTCATGATTCATGATTCATGATTCATGATTCAATTCATGATTCATGATTCATGATTTATTATTCGATTCATGATTCATGATTTATGATTCAATTCATGATTCATAATTCATGATTCATGATTCAATTCATGATTCATGATTCAATTCATGATTCATGATTCAAGATTCATGATTCATGATTCAATTCATGATTCATGATTTGATTTATGATTCATTAATCATGATTCAATTCATGATTCATGATTCATGATTCAAGATTCAATTCATGATTCATGATTCATGATTCAATTCATGATTCATGATTCATGATTCAATTCATGATTCAATTCATGATTCTTGATTCATGATTCAATTCATGATTCATGATTCATGATTCAAGATTCAATTCATGATTCATGATTCGATTTATGATTTATGATTCATTATTCATGATTCGATTCATGATTCGATTCATGATTTATGATTCATGATTCAATTTATGATTCTTGATTCATGATTCAAGATTCAATTCATGATTCATGATTCGATTCATGATTCATGATTCAATTCATGATTCAATTCATGATTCATGATTCATGATTCAAGATTCAATTCATGATTCATGATTCGATTTATGATTTATGATTAATGATTCGATTCATGATTCATGATTCGATTCATGATTCATGATTCATGATTCATGATTCATGATTTAATTCATGATTCATGATTCATGATTCATGATTCAAGATTCAATTCATGATTCATGATTCAATTCATGATTCATGATTAATGATTCAATTCATGATTCATGATTCATGATTCAATTCATGATTCATGATTCGATTCATGATTCATGATTCATGATTCAATTCATGATTCATGATTTATGATTCAATTCATGATTCATGATTCATGATTCATGATTCATGATTCAATTCATGATTCATAATTCATGATTCATGATTCATGATTTAATTCATGATTAATGATTCATGATTCATGATTCATGATTCGATTCATGATTCATGATTACTGATTCATGATTCGATTCATGATTCATGATTCATGATTTAATTTATGATTCATGATTCATGATTCGATTCATGATTCATGATTCATGATTCAATTCATGATTCATGATTCATGATTCATGATTCATGAATCATGATTTATGATTCGATTCATGATTCATGATTTATGATTTAATTCATGATTCATGATTCATGATTCATGATTCAATTCATGATTCATGATTCAATTCATGATTCATGATTAAAGATTCATGATTCATGATTCATGATTTGATTTATGATTCATGATTCATGATTCATGATTCAATTCATGATTCATGAATCATGATTCAATTCATGATGCATAATTCATGATTCATGATTCAATTCATGATTCATGATTCATAATTTATGATTCAATTCATGATTCATGTTCATTAATCATGATTCATGATTCAATTCATGATTCATAATTCATGATTCATGATTCAATTCTTGATTCATAATTTATGATTCATGATTCAATTCATGATTTGATTCATGATTCAATTCATGATTCATGATTCATGATTCATGATTCAATTCATGATTCATGATTCAATTCATGATTCATGATTCATGATTCATGATTCAAGATTCAATTCATGATTCATGATTCAATTCATGATTCATGATTAATGATTCAATTCATGATTCATGATTCAATTCATGATTCATGATTCGATTCATGATTCATGATTCATGATTCAATTCATGATTCATGATTCATGATTCATGATTCATGATTCAATTCATGATTCATAATTCATGATTCATGATTTAATTCATGATTAATGATTCATGATTCATGATTCATGATTCATGATTCGATTCATGATTCATGATTACTGATTCATGATTCGATTCATGATTCATGATTCATGATTTAATTTATGATTCATGATTCATGATTCGATTCATGATTCATGATTCATGATTCAATTCATGATTCATGATTCATGATTCATGAATCATGATTTATGATTCGATTCATGATTCATGATTTATGATTTAATTCATGATTCATGATTCATGATTCATGATTCAATTCATGATTCATGATTCAATTCATGATTCATGATTCAAGATTCATGATTCATGATTCAATTCATGATTCATGATTTGATTTATGATTCATGATTCATAATTCAATTCATGATTCATGATTCATGATTCAATTCATGATTCATAATTCATGATTCATGATTTAATTCATGATTCATGATTCATGATTCATGATTCAATTCATGATTCATGATTCAATTCATGATTCATGATTAAAGATTCATGATTCATGATTCAATTCATGATTCATGATTTGATTTATGATTCATGATTCATGATTCATGATTCATGATTCATGATTCATGATTCATGATTAATGATTCATGATTCGATTCATGATTCATGATTCATGATTCGATTTATGATTCATGATTCATGATTCAATTCATGATTCATAATTCATGATTTAATTCATGATTCATGATTCATGATTCAATTCATGATTCATGATTCCTGATTCAATTCATGATTCATGATTCATGATTCAATTCATGATTCATGATTCATGATTCAATTCATGATTCATGATTCATGATTCATGATTTGATTCATGATTCATGATTCATGACTCAAATCATGATTCATGATTCATGATTCATGATTCGATTCATGATTCATGATTTATGATTCAATTCATGATTCATGATTCATGATTCATGATTCAATTCATGATTCATGATTCATGATTCAATTCATGATTCATGATTCAATGTATGATTCATGATTCATGATTCAATTCATGATTCATGATTCAATTCATGATTCAATTCATTATTCATGATTCTATTCATGATTTATGATTCAATTTATGATTCAATTCATGATTCATGATTCGATTCATGATTCATGATTCAATTCATGATTCATGATTCATGATTCAATTCATGATTCATGATTCATGATTCATGATTCATGATTCATGATTCAATTCATGATTCATGATTCAATTCATGATTCATGATTCATGATTCATGATTAATGACTCAATTCATGATTCATGATTCATGATTCAATTCATGCTTCATGATTCGATTCATGATTCATGAATCAATTCATGATTCATGATTCATGATTCAATTCATGATTCATGATTCAATTCATGATTCATGATTCAAGATTCATGATTCAATTCATGATTCATGAATCATGATTCAATTCATGATGCCTAATTCATGATTCATGATTCAATTCATGATTCATGATTCATGATTCATGATTCATGATTCATGATTCGATTCATGATTCATGATTCATGATTCATGATTCAATTCATGATTCATGATTCAATTCATGATTCATGATTCAAGATTCATGATTCAATTCATGATTCATGAATCATGATTCAATTCATGATTCATGATTCATGATTCATGATTCAATTCATGATTCATAATTCATGATTCATGATTCAATTCATGATTCATAATTCATGATTCATAATTCATGATTCATGATTCAATTCATGATTCATAATTCATGATTCATGATTCATGATTTGATTCATGATTCATGATTCAATTCATGATTCATGATTCATGATTCATGATTCATGATTTATGATTCGATTCATGATTCATGATTCAATTCATGATTCATGATTCATGATTTAATTCATGATTAATGATTAATGATTCATGATTCATGATTCATGATTCGATTCATGATTCATGATTCGATTCATGATTCATGATTCATTATTCATGATTTAATTCATGATTCATGATTCATGATTCATGATTCAAGATTCAATTCATGATTCATGATTCAATTCATGATTCATGATTAATGATTCAATTCATGATTCATGATTCATGATTCAATTCATGATTCATGATTCATGATTCAATTCATGATTCATGATTTATGATTCAATTCATGATTCATGATTCATGATTCATGATTCAATTCATGATTCATAATTCATGATTCATGACTCATGATTTAATTCATGATTAATGATTCATGATTCATGATTCATGATTCAATTCATGATTCATGATTACTGATTCATGATTCGATACATGATTCATGATTCATGATTTAATTTATGATTCATGATTCATGATTCGATTCATGATTCATGATTCATGATTCAATTCATGATTCATGATTCATGATTCATGATTCGATTCATGATTCATGATTCATGATTCAATTCATGATTCATGATTCATGATTCATGATTCAATTCATGATTCATAATTCATGAATCATGATTTATGATTCGATTCATGATTCATGATTTATGATTCAATTTATGATTCATGATTCAATTCATGATTCATGATTCAATTCATGATTCATGATTCAAGATTCATGATTCATGATTCAATTCATGATTCATGATTCGATTTATGATTCATGATTCATAATTCAATTCATGATTCATAATTCAATTCATGATTCATGATTCATGATTCAATTCATGATTCATGAATCATGATTCAATTCATGATGCATAATTCATGATTCATGATTCAATTCATGATTCATGATTCATGATTCATAATTTATGATTCAATTCAAGATTCATGATTCATGATTCATGATTCATGATACAATTCATGATTCATAATTCATGATTCATGATTCAATTCATGATTCATAATTCATGATTCATAATTCATGATTTGATTCATGATTCATGATTTAATTCATGATTCATAATTTATGATTCATGATTCATGATTTGATTCATGATTCATGATTCCATTCATGATTCATGATTCATGATTCATGATTCATGATTTATGATTCGATTCATGATTAATGATTCATGATTCGATTCATGATTCATGATTTAATTCATGATTCATGATTCATGATTCGATTCATGATTCATGATTCATGATTAATGATTTGATTCATGATTCATGATTCAATTCATGATTCATGATTCGATTCATGATTCATGATTCATGATTTGATTCATGATTCATGATTCATGATTCAATTCATGATTCATGATTCATGATTCATGATTCATGATTCAATTCATGATTCATGATTCATGATTTATTATTCGATTCATGATTCATGATTTATGATTCAATTCATGATTCATAATTCATGATTCATGATTCAATTCATGATTCATGATTCAATTCATGATTCATGATTCAAGATTCATGATTCATGATTCAATTCATGATTCATGATTTGATTTATGATTCATTAATCATGATTCAATTCATGATTCATGATTCATGATTCAAGATTCAATTCATGATTCATGATTCATGATTCAATTCATGATTCATGATTCATGATTCAATTCATGATTCAATTCATGATTCTTGATTCATGATTCAATTCATGATTCATGATTCATGATTCAAGATTCAATTCATGATTCATGATTCGATTTATGATTTATGATTCATTATTCATGATTCGATTCATGATTCGATTCATGATTTATGATTCATGATTCAATTTATGATTCTTGATTCATGATTCAAGATTCAATTCATGATTCATGATTCGATTCATGATTCATGATTCAATTCATGATTCAATTCATGATTCATGATTCATGATTCAAGATTCAATTCATGATTCATGATTCGATTTATGATTTATGATTAATGATTCGATTCATGATTCATGATTCGATTCATGATTCATGATTCATGATTCATGATTCATGATTTAATTCATGATTCATGATTCATGATTCATGATTCAAGATTCAATTCATGATTCATGATTCAATTCATGATTCATGATTAATGATTCAATTCATGATTCATGATTCATGATTCAATTCATGATTCATGATTCGATTCATGATTCATGATTCATGATTCAATTCATGATTCATGATTTATGATTCAATTCATGATTCATGATTCATGATTCATGATTCATGATTCAATTCATGATTCATAATTCATGATTCATGATTCATGATTTAATTCATGATTAATGATTCATGATTCATGATTCATGATTCGATTCATGATTCATGATTACTGATTCATGATTCGATTCATGATTCATGATTCATGATTTAATTTATGATTCATGATTCATGATTCGATTCATGATTCATGATTCATGATTCAATTCATGATTCATGATTCATGATTCATGATTCATGAATCATGATTTATGATTCGATTCATGATTCATGATTTATGATTTAATTCATGATTCATGATTCATGATTCATGATTCAATTCATGATTCATGATTCAATTCATGATTCATGATTAAAGATTCATGATTCATGATTCATGATTTGATTTATGATTCATGATTCATGATTCATGATTCAATTCATGATTCATGAATCATGATTCAATTCATGATGCATAATTCATGATTCATGATTCAATTCATGATTCATGATTCATAATTTATGATTCAATTCATGATTCATGTTCATTAATCATGATTCATGATTCAATTCATGATTCATAATTCATGATTCATGATTCAATTCTTGATTCATAATTTATGATTCATGATTCAATTCATGATTTGATTCATGATTCAATTCATGATTCATGATTCATGATTCATGATTCAATTCATGATTCATGATTCAATTCATGATTCATGATTCATGATTCATGATTCAAGATTCAATTCATGATTCATGATTCAATTCATGATTCATGATTAATGATTCAATTCATGATTCATGATTCAATTCATGATTCATGATTCGATTCATGATTCATGATTCATGATTCAATTCATGATTCATGATTCATGATTCATGATTCATGATTCAATTCATGATTCATAATTCATGATTCATGATTTAATTCATGATTAATGATTCATGATTCATGATTCATGATTCATGATTCGATTCATGATTCATGATTACTGATTCATGATTCGATTCATGATTCATGATTCATGATTTAATTTATGATTCATGATTCATGATTCGATTCATGATTCATGATTCATGATTCAATTCATGATTCATGATTCATGATTCATGAATCATGATTTATGATTCGATTCATGATTCATGATTTATGATTTAATTCATGATTCATGATTCATGATTCATGATTCAATTCATGATTCATGATTCAATTCATGATTCATGATTCAAGATTCATGATTCATGATTCAATTCATGATTCATGATTTGATTTATGATTCATGATTCATAATTCAATTCATGATTCATGATTCATGATTCAATTCATGATTCATGAATCATGATTCAATTCATGATGCATAATTCATGATTCATGATTCAATTCATGATTCATGATTCATGATTCATAATTTATGATTCAATTCATGATTCATGATTCATGATTCATGATTCATGATTCATGATTCAATTCATGATTCATAATTCATGATTCATGATTCAATTCATGATTCATAATTTATGATTCATGATTCAATTCATGATTTGATTCATGATTCATGATTCAATTCATGATTCAATTCATGATTCAATTCATGATTCATAATTCATGATTCATGATTCAATTCATGATTCATAATTTATGATTCATGATTCAATTCATGATTTGATTCATGATTCATGATTCAATTCATGATTCATAATTTATGATTCATGATTTGATTCATGATTCATGATTGAATTCATGATTCATGATTCATGATTCATGATTTATGATTCAATTCATGATTCATGATTCAATTAATGATTCATGATTCATGATTCAATTCATGATTCATGATTTATGATTCGATTCATTATACATGATTCATGATTAATGATTTGATTCATGATTCATGATTCAATTCATGATTCATGATTCGATTCATGATTCATGATTAATGATTTGATTCATGATTCATGATTCATGATTCAATTCATTATTCATGATTCATGATTCATGATTCATGATTAAATTCATGATTCATGATTCATGATTTATGATTCGATTCATGATTCATGATTTATGATTCAATTCATGATTCATGATTCAATTCATGATTCATGATTCATGATTCATGATTCAATTCATGATTCATGATTTGATTTATGATTCATTAATCATGATTCAATTCATGATTCATGATTCATGATTCATGATTCAATTCATTATTCATGATTCATGATTCATGATTCATGATTAAATTCATGATTCATGATTCATGATTTATGATTCGATTCATGATTCATGATTCATGATTCAATTTATGATTCATGATTCAATTCATGATTCATGATTCATGATTCATGATTCAATTCATGATTCATGATTTGATTTATGATTCATTAATCATGATTCAATTCATGATTCATGATTCATGATTCATGATTCAATTCATGATTCATGATTCATGATTCAATTCATGATTCATGATTCATGATTCAATTCATGATTCAATTCATGATTCTTGATTCATGATTCAATTCATGATTCATGATTCGATTCATGATTCTTGATTCATGATTCATGATTTGATTAATGATTCATGATTCATGATACAATTCATGATTTATGATTCATTATTCATTATTCATGATTCGATTCATGATTCGATTCATGATTCATGATTCAATTTATGATTCTTGATTCATGATTCAAGATTCAATTCATGATTCATGATTCGATTCATGATTCTTGATTCATGATTCGATTCATGAATTATGATTCATGATTCAATTTATGATTCTTGATTCATGATTCAAGATTCAATTCATGATTCATGATTCGATTTATGATTTATGATTCATTATTCATGATTCATGATTCATGATTCAATTCATGATTCATGATTCAATTCATAATTCATGAGTCGATTCATGATTCATGATTCATGATTCAATTCATGATTCATGATTTAAGTCATGATTCATGATTCAAATTATGATTCATGACTCAATTCATGATTCGATTCATGATTCAATTCATGATTCATGATTCGATTTATGAATCATGATTCATGATTCAATTCATGATTCATGATTCATGATTCAATTCATGATTCATGATTCAATTCATGATTCGATTCCTGATTCAATTCATGATTCCTGATTCAATTCATGATTCATGATTCATGATTCAATTCATTATTCATGATTCTATTCATGATTCATGATTCATGATTCAAGATTCATTTCATGATTCATGATTCAATTCATGATTCATGATTCATGATTCATGATTAATGATTCAATTCATGATTCATGATTCAATTCATGATTCATGATTCGATTTATGATTCATGATTCAATTCATGATTCATGATTCATGATTCGATTTATGATTCATGATTCAATTCATGATTCATGATTTATGATTCAATTCATGATTCATGATTCATGATTTATGATTCAATTCATGATTCATGATTTATGATTCAATTCATGATTCATGATTCAATTCATGATTCATGATTCATGATTTATGATTCAATTCATGATTCATGATTCAATTCATGATTTAATTCATGATTCATGATTCATGATTCGATTCATGATTCATGATTCATGATTAATGATTTATGATTCGATTCATGATTCATGATTCATGATTCAATTCATGATTCATGATTCAATTCATGATTCATGATTCAAGATTCATGATTCAATTCATGATTCATGAATCATGATTCAATTCATGATGCATAATTCATGATTCATGATTCAATTCATGATTCATGATTCATGATTCATGATTCTATTCATGATTCATGATTCATGATTCAAGATTCAATTCATGATTCATGATTCAATTCATGATTCATGATTTATGATTCATGATTCATGATTAATGATTCAATTCATGATTCATGATTCAATTCATGATTCATGATTCATGATTCATGATTCATGATTTATGATTCAATTCATGATTCATGATTCAATCATGATTCATGATTTATGATTCAATTCATGATTCATGATTCGTGATTCATGATTAATGATTCATGATTCGATTCATGATTCATGATTCATGATTTAATTCATGATTCATGATTCATTATTCGATTCATAATTCATGATTCATGATTAATGATTCGATTCATGATTCATGATTCATGATTTAATTCATGATTCATGATTCATGAATCATGATTTATGATTCGATTCATGATTCATGATTTATGATTCAATTCATGATTCATGATTCATGATTCATGATTCAATTCATGATTCATGATTCAATTCATGAATTATGATTCAAGATTCATGATTCAATTCATGATTCATGAATCATGATTCATTTCATGATTCAATTCATGATTCATGATTCAATTCATGATTCATGATTCATGATTCATGATTCATGATTCATGATTCGATTCATGATTCATGATTCATGATTCAATTCATGATTCATGATTCATGATTCAATTCATGATTCATGATTCAATTCATGATTCATGATTTAAGATTCATGATTCAATTCATGATTCATGAATCATGATTCAATTCATGATGCATAATTCATGATTCATGATTCAATTCATGATTCATGATTCATGATTCATGATTCAATTTATGAATCATTATTCATGATTCATGATTCAATTCATGATTCATAATTCATGATTCATGATTTGATTCATGATTCATGATTCAATTCAAGATTCATGACTCATGATTCAATTCATGATTCATGATTCATGATTTTAATTCATGATTAATGATTAATGATTCATGATTCATGATTCATGATTCGATTCATGATTCATGATTCGATTCATGATTCATAATTCATGATTCAATTCATGATTCATGATTAATGATTCAATTCATGATTCATGATTCGATTCATGATTCATGATTCAATTCATGATTCATGATTTATGATTCAATTCATGATTCATGATTCATGATTCAAGATTCATGATTCAATTCATGATTCATGAATCATGATTCAATTCATGATGCATAATTCATGATTCATGATTCAATTCATGATTCATGAATCATGATTCAATTCATGATGCATAATTCATGATTCATGATTCAATTCATGATTCATAATTCAAGATTCATGATTCAATTCATGATTCATGAATCATGATTCAATTCATGATGCATAATTCATGATTCATGATTCAATTCATGATTCATGATTCATGATTCATGATTCATGATTCTATTCATGATTCATGATTCATGATTCATGATTTATGATTCAATTCATGATTCATGATTCAATTCATGATTCATGATTTATGATTCAATTCATGATTCATGATTCATGATTCATGATTAATGATTCATGATTCGATTCATGATTCATGATTCATGATTTAATTCATGATTCATGATTCATGATTCGATTCATGATTCATGATTAATGATTTGATTCATGATTCATGATTCATGATTCAATTCATGATTCATGATTCATGAATCATGATTTATGATTCGATTCATGATTCATGATTTATGATTCAATTCATGATTCATGATTCATGATTCATGATTTAATTCATGATTCATGATTCAATTCATGATTCATGATTCAAGATTCATGATTCAATTCATGATTCATGAATCATGATTCAAATTATGATTCAATTCATGATCATGATTCAATTCATGATTCATGATTCATGATTCATGATTCATGATTCATGATTCGATTCATGATTCATGATTCAATTCATGATTCATGATTCATGATTCAATTCATGATTCATGATTCAATTCATGATTCATGATTCAAGATTCATGATTCAATTCATGATTCATGAATCATGATTCAATTCATGATGCATAATTCATGATTCATGATTCAATTCATGATGCATGATTCATGATTCATGATTCAATTCATGATTCATGATTACTGATTCATGATTCGATTCATGATTCATGATTTAATTTATGATTCATGATTCATGATTCGATTCATGATTCATGATTCATGATTCAATCATGATTCTCGATTCATGATTCATGAATCAATTCATGATTCATGATTCAATTCATGATTCATGATTCAAGATTCATGATTCATGATTCAAATCATGATTCATGATTCGATTTATGATTCATGATTCACAATTCAATTCATGATTCATGATTCAATTCATGATTCATGAATCATGATTCAATTTATGATGCATAATTCATGATTCATGATTCAATTCATGATTCATAATTCAAGATTAATGATTCAATTCATGATTCATGAATCATGATTCAATTCATGATGCATAATTCATGATTCATTATTCAATTCATGATTCATGATTCATGATA
>NW_027447111.1:0-37526 GCF_038048845.1 Mixophyes fleayi | reverse complement strand
AAATCATGAATCATGAATTGAATCATGAATTATGAATCATGAATCATGAATCAAATCATGAATCATGAATCAAATCATGAATCATGAATCATGAATTGAATCATGAATCATGAATCATGAATCATGAATTGAATCATGAATCGAATCATGAATCATGAATCGAATCATGAATCATGCATTGAATCATGAATCATGAATTGAATCATGAAATGAATCATGATTCATGATTCATGATTCAATTCATGATTTATGATTCGATTCATGATTCAATTTATGATTCATTTCATGATTCAATTCATGATTCATGATTCAATGCATGATTCATTGATTCGATTCATGATTCATGATTCGATTCATGATTCAATTCATGATTCATGATTCATGATTCATGATTCAATTCATGATTCATGATTCATGATTTGATTCATGATTCATGATTTGATTCATGATTCATGATTCATAATTCATGATTCAATTCATGATTCATGATTTCATTCATGATTCATGATTCAATTCATGATTAATGATTTATGATTCAATTCATGATTCATGATTCATTTTATGATTTAATTCATAATTCATTTCATGATTTATGATTCATGATTCAATTTATGATTGAATTCATGATTCATGATTCAATTCATGATTCATGATTCAATTAATGATTCATGATTTAAATCATGATTCATGATTCAATTCATGATTCATGATTCATGATTCTATACATGATTCGATTCATGAATCATGATTTGATTCATGATTCATGATTCAATTAATGATTCATGATTTAAATCATGATTCATGATTCAATTCATGATTCATGATTCAATTCATGATTCATGATTCAATTCATGATTCATGATTCGATTCATGATTTATGATTCGATTCATGATTCATGATTCAATTAATGATTCATGATTCGATTCATGATTCATGATTCAATTCATGATTCATAATTCGATTCATGATTCATGATTCATTTCATGATTCATAATTCAATTCATGATTTAATTCATGATTCGATTCATGATTCATGATTCCATTCATGATTCATGATTCATGATTCAATTCATGATTCATGATTCATGATTCGATTCATGATTCATGATTCTTGATTCATGATTTGATTCATGATTCATGATTCGTTTCATGATTCATGATTCATGATTCAATTCATGATTTAGTTCATGATTCATGATTAAATTCATGATTAATGATTTATGATTCAATTCATGATTCATGATTCATTTCATGATTCATGATTCAATTCATGATTCATTTCATGATGCAATTCATGATTCATGATTCAATTCATGATTCATGATTAGATTCATATTTCATGATTCATGATTTAATTCATGATTGATGATTCAATTCATGACTCATGATTCGATTCATGATTCATGATTCATGATTCATAATTCATGATTCAATTCCTGATTCATGATTCGATTCATGATTCATGATTCAATTAATGATTCATGATTTAAATCATGATTCATGATTCAATTCATGATTTATGATTCGATTCATGATTCATGATTCAATTCATGATTCGATTCATGATTCATGATTCGATTCATGATTCATGATTCAATTAATGATTCATGATTTAAATCATGATTCATGATTCAATTCATGATTAATGATTCAATTCATGATTCATGATTCAATTCATGATTCATGATTCGATTCATGATTTATGATTCGATTCATGATTCATGATTCGATTCATGATTCATGATTCGATTCATGATTCATGATTCGATTCATGATTTATGATTCATTTCATGCTTCATAATTTAATTCATGATTCAATTCATGATTCGATTCATGATTCATGATTCCATTCATGATTCATGAATCATGATTCCATTCATGAATTATGATTCATGATTCATTTCATGATTCATGATTCATGATTCAATTCATGATTTAGTTCATGATTCATGATTCAATTCATGATTAATAATTTATGATTCAATTCATGATTCATGATTCATGATTTGATTCATGATTCATTTCATGATTCATGATTCATGATTAAATTCATGATTCAATTCATGATTCATGATTCAATTCATGATTCATGATTCATGATTTGATTCATGATTCATGATTCATGATTCATGATTCAATTCATGATTCATAAATCATGATTCATGATTCGATTCATGATTCATGATTCATGATTTAATTCCTGATTCATGATTCGATTTCATGATTTATGATTCAATTCATGATTCATGATTCATGATTTGATTCATGATTCATGATTTATGATTCATGATTCATGATTCATGATTCAATTCATGATTCATGATTCATGATTCGATTCATGATTCATGATTTATGATTTATGATTCATGATTCATGATTCATGATTCATGATTAGATTCATGATTCATGATTCATGATTCAATTCATGATTCAATTTAAGATTCATTGATTCGTTTCATGATTCAATGATTCAATTCATAATTCATGATTCATGATTCATGATTCAATTCATGATTCATGATTCATGATTCAATTCATGATTCATGATTCATGATTCATGATTCATGATTCGATTCATGATTCATGATTCCATTCATGATTCATGATTCATGATTCAATTCATGATTCATGATTCATGATTCGATTCATGATTCATGATTCTTGATTCATGATTTGATTCATGATTCATGATTCGTTTCATGATTCATGATTCATGATTCAATTCATGATTCATGATTCATGATTCAATTCACGATTCATGATTCATGATTCGATTCATGATTCATGATTCGATTCATGATTTATGATTCATTTCATGCTTCATAATTTAATTCATGATTCAATTCATGATTCGATTCATGATTCATGATTCCATTCATGATTCATGAATCATGATTCCATTCATGAATTATGATTCATGATTCATTCATGATTCATGATTCATGATTCAATTCATGATTTAGTTCATGATTCATGATTCAATTCATGATTAATAATTTATGATTCAATTCATGATTCATGATTCATGATTTGATTCATGATTCATTTCATGATTCATGATTCATGATTCAATTCATGATTCAATCATGATTCATGATTCAATTCATGATTCATAAATCATGATTCATGATTCGATTCATGATTCATGATTCATGATTTAATTCCTGATTCATGATTCGATTCATGATTTATGATTCAATTCATGATTCATGATTCATGATTTGATTCATGATTCATGATTTATGATTCATGATTCATGATTCATGATTCAATTCATGATTCATGATTCATGATTCGATTCATGATTCATGATTTATGATTTATGATTCATGATTCATGATTCATGATTCATGATTAGATTCATGATTCATGATTCATGATTCAATTCATGATTCAATTTAAGATTCATGATTCGTTTCATGATTCATGATTCAATTCATAATTCATGATTCATGATTCATGATTCAATTCATGATTCATGATTCATGATTCAATTCATGATTCATGATTCATGATTCATGATTCATGATTCGATTCATGATTCATGATTCCATTCATGATTCATGATTCATGATTCAATTCATGATTCATTATTCATGATTCGATTCATGATTCATGATTCTTGATTTCATGATTTGATTCATGATTCATGATTCGTTTCATGATTCATGATTCATGATTCAATTCATGATTCGATTCATGATTCATGATTCCATTCATGATTCATGATTCATGATTCAATTTCATGATTCATGATTCATGATTCGATTCATGATTCATGATTCTTGATTCATGATTTGATTCATGATTCATGATTCGTTTCATGATTCATGATTCATGATTCAATTCATGATTTAGTTCATGATTCATGATTAAATTCATGATTAATGATTTATGATTCAATTCATGATTCATGATTCATTTCATGATTCATGATTCAATTCATGATTCATTTCATGATGCAATTCATGATTCATGATTCAATTCATGATTCATGATTCATGATTCAGTTCATGATTTATGATTCGATTCATGATTCATGATTCAATTCATGATTCATTTCATGATTCAATTCATGATTCATGATTCAATGCATGATTCATGATTCGATCATGATTCATGATTCGATTCATGATTCAATTCATGATTCATGATTCATTTCATGATTCATGATTCATGATTCAATTCATGATTCAGTTCATGATTCATGATTCAATTCATGATTCATGATTCAGTTCATGATTCATGATTCAATTCATGATTCATGATTCGATTCATGATTCATGATTTATGATTCATAATTCATGATTCAATTCCTGATTCATGATTCGATTCATGATTCATGATTCAATTAATGATTCATGATTTAAATCATGATTCATGATTCAATTCATGATTTATGATTCGATTCATGATTCATGATTCAATTCATGATTCGATTCATGATTCATGATTCGATTCATGATTCATGATTCGATTCATGATTCATGATTCAATTAATGATTCATGATTTAAATCATGATTCATGATTCAATTCATGATTAATGATTCAATTCATGATTCATGATTCAATTCATGATTCATGATTCGATTCATGATTTTATGATTCGATTCATGATTCATGATTCGATTCATGATTCATGATTCGATTCATGATTCATGATTCGATTCATGATTTATGATTCATTTCATGCTTCATAATTTAATTCATGATTCAATTCATGATTCGATTCATGATTCATGATTCCATTCATGATTCATGAATCATGATTCCATTCATGAATTATGATTCATGATTCATTTCATGATTCATGATTCATGATTCAATTCATGATTTAGTTCATGATTCATGATTCAATTCATGATTAATAATTTATGATTCAATTCATGATTCATGATTCATGATTTGATTCATGAATCATTTCATGATTCATGATTCATGATTCAATTCATGATTCAATTCATGATTCATGATTCAATTCATGATTCATGATTTGATTCATGATTCATGATTCATGATTCAATTCATGATTCATAAATCATGATTCATGATTCGATTCATGATTCATGATTCATGATTTAATTCCTGATTCATGATTCGATTCATGATTTATGATTCAATTCATGATTCATGATTCATGATTTGATTCATGATTCATGATTTATGATTCATGATTCATGATTCATGATTCAATTCATGATTCATGATTCAATTCATGATTCATGATTCGATTCATGATTCATGATTCATGATTCATAATTCATGATTCAATTCCCTGATTCATGATTCGATTCATGATTCATGATTCAATTAATGATTCATGATTTAAATCATGATTCATGATTCAATTCATGATTTATGATTCGATTCATGATTCATGATTCAATTCATGATTCGATTCATGATTTCATGATTCGATTCATGATTCATGATTCGATTCATGATTCATGATTCAATTAATGATTCATGATTTAAATCATGATTCATGATTCAATTCATGATTAATGATTCAATTCATGATTCATGATTCAATTCATGATTCATATGATTCGATTCATGATTTATGATTCGATTCATGATTCATGATTCGATTCATGATTCAATGATTCGATTCATGATTCATGATTCGATTCATGATTCATGATTCGATTCATGATTTATGATTCATTTCATGCTTCATAATTTAATTCATGATTCAATTCATGATTCGATTCATGATTCATGATTCCATTCATGATTCATGAATCATGATTCCATTCATGAATTATGATTCATGATTCATTTCATGATTCATGATTCATGATTCAATTCATGATTTAGTTCATGATTCATGATTCAATTCATGATTAATAATTTATGATTCAATTCATGATTCATGATTCATGATTTGATTCATGATTCATTTCATGATTCATGATTCATGATTCAATTCATGATTCAATTCATGATTCATGATTCAATTCATGATTCATGATTCATGATTTGATTCATGATTCATGATTCATGATTCATGATTCAATTCATGATTCATAAATCATGATTCATGATTCGATTCATGATTCATGATTCATGATTTAATTCCTGATTCATGATTCGATTCATGATTTATGATTCAATTCATGATTCATGATTCATGATTTGATTCATGATTCATGATTTATGATTCATGATTCATGATTCATGATTCAATTCATGATTCATGATTCATGATTCGATTCATGATTCATGATTTATGATTTATGATTCATGATTCATGATTCATGATTCATGATTAGATTCATGATTCATGATTCATGATTCAATTCATGATTCAATTTAAGATTCATGATTCGTTTCATGATTCATGATTCAATTCATAATTCATGATTCATGATTCATGATTCAATTCATGATTCATGATTCATGATTCAATTCATGATTCATGATTCATGATTCATGATTCATGATTCGATTCATGATTCATGATTCTTGATTCAGATTTGATTCATGATTCATGATTCGTTTCATGATTCATGATTCATGATTCAATTCATGATTCATGATTCATGATTCAATTCACGATTCATGATTCATGATTCGATTCATGATTCATGATTCGATTCATGATTTATGATTCATTTCATGCTTCATAATTTAATTCATGATTCAATTCATGATTCGATTCATGATTCATGATTCCATTCATGATTCATGAATCATGATTCCATTCATGAATTATGATTCATGATTCATTTCATGATTCATGATTCATGATTCAATTCATGATTTAGTTTCATGATTCATGATTCAATTCATGATTAATAATTTATGATTCAATTCATGATTCATGATTCATGATTTGATTCATGATTCATTTTCATGATTCATGATTCATGATTCAAATTCATGATTCAATTCATGATTCATGATTCAATTCATGATTCATAAATCATGATTCATGATTCGATTCATGATTCATGATTCATGATTTAATTCCTGATTCATGATTTGATTCATGATTTATGATTCAATTCATGATTCATGATTCATGATTTGATTCATGATTCATGATTTATGATTCATGATTCATGATTCATGATTCAATTCATGATTCATGATTCATGATTCGATTCATGATTCATGATTTATGATTTATGATTCATGATTCATGATTCATGATTCATGATTAGATTCATGATTCATGATTCATGATTCAATTCATGATTCAATTTAAGATTCATGATTCGTTTCATGATTCATGATTCAATTCATAATTCATGATTCATGATTCATGATTCAATTCATGATTCATGATTCATGATTCAATTCATGATTCATGATTCATGATTCATGATTCGATTCATGATTCATGATTCCATTCATGATTCATGATTCATGATTCAATTCATGATTCATGATTCATGATTCGATTCATGATTCATGATTCTTGATTCATGATTTGATTCATGATTCATGATTCGTTTCATGATTCATGATTCATGATTCAATTCATGATTCGATTCATGATTCATGATTCCATTCATGATTCATGATTCATGATTCAATTCTATGATTCATGATTCATGATTCGATTCATGATTCATGATTCTTGATTCATGATTTGATTCATGATTCATGATTCGTTTCATGATTCATGATTCATGATTCAATTCATGATTTAGTTCATGATTCATGATTAAATTCATGATTAATGATTTATGATTCAATTCATGATTCATGATTCATTTCATGATTCATGATTCAATTCATGATTCATTTCATGATGCAATTCATGATTCATGATTCAATTCATGATTCATGATTCATGATTCAGTTCATGATTTATGATTCGATTCATGATTCATGATTCAATTCATGATTCATTTCATGATTCAATTCATGATTCATGATTCAATGCATGATTCATGATTCGATTCATGATTCATGATTCGATTCATGATTCAATTCATGATTCATGATTCATTTCATGATTCATGATTCATGATTCAATTCATGATTCAGTTCATGATTCATGATTCAATTCATGATTCATGATTCGATTCATGATTCATGATTCATGATTTATAATTCATGATTCAATTCCTGATTCATGATTCGATTCATGATTCATGATTCAATTAATGATTCATGATTTAAATCATGATTCATGATTCAATTCATGATTTATGATTCGATTCATGATTCATGATTCAATTCATGATTCGATTCATGATTCATGATTCGATTCATGATTCATGATTCGATTCATGATTCATGATTCAATAATGATTCATGATTTAAATCATGATTCATGATTCAATTCATGATTAATGATTCAATTCATGATTCATGATTCAATTCATGATTCATGATTCGATTCATGATTTATGATTCGATTCATGATTCATGATTCGATTCATGATTCATGATTCGATTCATGATTCATGATTCGATTCATGATTTATGATTCATTTCATGCTTCATAATTTAATTCATGATTCAATTCATGATTCGATTCATGATTCATGATTCCATTCATGATTCATGAATCATGATTCCATTCATGAATTATGATTCATGATTCATTTCATGATTCATGATTCATGATTCAATTCATGATTTAGTTCATGATTCATGATTCAATTCATGATTAATAATTTATGATTCAATTCATGATTCATGATTCATGATTTGATTCATGATTCATTTCATGATTCATGATTCATGATTCAATTCATGATTCAATTCATGATTCATGATTCAATTCATGATTCATAATTCATGATTCATGATTCAATTCATGATTCATAAATCATGATTCATGATTCGATTCATGATTCATGATTCATGATTTAATTCCTGATTCATGATTCGATTCATGATTTATGATTCAATTCATGATTCATGATTCATGATTTGATTCATGATTCATGATTTATGATTCATGATTCATGATTCATGATTCAATTCATGATTCATGATTCATGATTCGATTCATGATTCATGATTTATGATTTATGATTCATGATTCATGATTCATGATTCATGATAAGATTCATGATTCATGATTCATGATTCAATTCATGATTCAATTTAAGATTCATGATTCGTTTCATGATTCATGATTCAATTCATAATTCATGATTCATGATTCATGATTCAATTCATGATTCATGATTCATGATTCAATTCATGATTCATGATTCATGATTCATGATTCATGATTCGATTCATGATTCATGATTAATGATTCATGATACATGATTTAATTCCTGATTCATGATTCGATTCATGATTCATGATTTATGATTCATGATTCATGATTCATGATTCAATTCATGATTCATGATTCAATTCATGATTCATGATTCATGATTCGATTCATGATTCATGATTTATGATTTATGATTCATGATTCATGATTCATGATTAGATTCATGATTCATGATTTATGATTCAATTCATGATTCATGATTCATGATTTATGATTCATGATTCATGATTTAATTCATGATTCATGATTCATGATTAGATTCAAAATTCATGATTCATGATTCAATTCATGATTCATGATTCATGATTCATGATTCGATTCATGATTCATGATTCATGATTTAATTCCTGATTCATGATTCGATTCATGATTTATGATTCAATTCATGATTCATGATTCATGATTTGATTCATGATTTATGATTTATGATTCATGATTCATGATTCATGATTCAATTCATGATTCATGATTCAATTCATGATTCATGATTCGATTCATGATTCATGATTTATGATTTATGATTCATGATTCATGATTCATGATTAGATTCATGATTCATGATTCATGATTCAATTCATGATTCAATTTATGATTCATGATTCAATTCATAATTCATGATTCATGATTCATGATTCAATTCATGATTCATGATTCATGATTCAATTTATGATTCATGATTCATGATTCAATTCATGATTCATGATTCGATTCATGACTCATGATTTATGATTCATGATTCATGATTCATGATTCATGATTAGATTCATGATTCATGATTCATGATTCAATTCATGATTCAATTTATGATTCATGATTCGTTTCATGATTCATGATTAAATTCATAATTCATGATTCATGATTCATGATTCAATTCATGATTCATGATTCATGAATCAATTCATGATTCATGATTCATGATTCAATTCATGATTCATGATTAATGATTTGATTCATGATTCATGATTCATGATTCTTGATTCATGATTTAGTTCATTATTCATGATTCAATTCATGATTCAATTCATGATTCATGATTCAATTCATGATTCACGATTCATGATTCAATTCATGATTCAATTCATGATTCATGATTGAATTCATGATTCATGATTCATGATTTGATTCATGATTTATTCATGATTCATGAATCATAATTCAATTCATGATTCATGATTCAATTCATGATTCATGATTTAATTCATGATTTAATTCATGATTTATTTCATGATTCATGATTCAATTCATGATTTATTTCATGATTCATGATTCAATTCATGATTCATGATTCATGATTCAATTCATGATTCATGATTCGATTCATGATTCATGATTCGATTCATGAGTCATGATTCAATTCATGATTCATGATTCATTTCATGATTCATTATTCAATTCATGATTCAATTCATGATTCATGATTTGATTCATGATTCATGATTCGATTCATGATTTATGATTCCATTCATGATTCATGATTCATGATTCAATTCATGATTCATGATTCATGATTCAATTCATGATTCATGATTTCTTTTATGATTCATGATTCAATTCATAATTCATGACTCATGATTCATGATTTAATTCATGATTCATGATTCATGATTCACTTCATGATTCATCATTTGATTCATGATTCACGATTCTTGATTTAGTTCATGATTCATGATTCAATTCATGATTAATGATTTATGATTCAATTCATGATTCATGATTCATTTAATGATTTAATTCATGATTCAATTCATGATTCATGATTCATGATTTGATTCATGATTCATGATTCTTGATTCATGATTTAATTCATGATTCATGATTCATGATTAGATTCAAAATTCATGATTCATGATTCAATTCATGATTCATGATTCAATTCATGATTCATGATTCGATTCATGATTCATTATTCATTTCATGATTCATGATTCATGATTCAATTCATGATTCAATTCATGATTTATGATTCGATTCATGATTCGTTTCATGATTCATGATTCAATTCATGATTCGTGATTCGACTCATGATTCGATTCTTGATTCATGATTCATTTCATGATTCATTATTCAATTCATGATTCAATTCATGATTCATGATTCGATTCATGATTCATGATTCCATTCATGATTCATGATTCCATTCATGATTCATGATTCATGATTTAATTCATGATTCATGATTCGATTCATGATTCATGATTCGATTCATAAATCATTATTCAATTCATGATTCAATTCATTTTTCATGATTAGTTTCATGATTCATGATTCAATTCATAATTCATGATTCATGATTCATGATTTGATTCATGATTCATGATTCTTGATTCATGATTTAGTTCATAATTCATGATTCAATTCATGATTAATGATGTATGATTCAATTCATGATTCATGATTCTTTTCATGATTTAATTCATGATTTATTTAATAATTCACGATTCAAGATTCAATTCATGATTCAATTTATGATTCATGATTCAGTTCATGATTCATGATTTGATTCATGATTCAATTCATGATTCATGATTTATGATTCATGATTCAATTCATGATTCATGATTCGATTCATGATTTATGATTCAAGTCATGATTCATTTCATGCATCAACAATTCATGATTCATGATTCAATTCATGATTCATGATTCGATTCATGATTTATGATTCGATTCATGATTTATGATTCGATTCATGATTCAATTCATGATTCATGATTCATTTCATGATTCATGATTCAAATTGTGATTCAGCTCATGATTCATGATTCAATTCATGATTCGTGATTCATGATTCTAATCAAGATTCATTATTCATGATTCATGAATTATGATTTAATTCCTGATTCATGATTCGATTCATGATTCATGATTCAATTCATGATTCATGATTCATGATTAGATTCATATTTCATGATTCATGATTTAATTCATGATTGATGATTCAATTCATGATTCATGATTCATGATTAGATTCATATTTCATGATTCATGATTCAATTCATGATTCATGATTCAATTCATGATTCATGATTTGTTTCATGATTCATGATTCAATTCATAATTTATGATTCATGATTCATGATTCAATTCATAATTTATGATTCATGATTCATGATTCAATTCATGATTCATGATTAAATTCATGATTCATGATTCAATTCATGATTCATGATTCGATTCATGATTCATGATTCAATTCATAATTTATGATTCATGATTCATGATTCAATTCATGATTCATGATTCGATTCATGATTCATGATTCAATTCATAATTTATGATTCATGATTCATGATTCAATTTATGATTGAATTCATGATTCATGATTCAATTCATGATTCATGATTCATGATTCAATTCATGATTTATGATTCGATTCATGATTCAATTTATGATTCATTTCATGATTCAATTCATGATTCATGATTCAATGCATGATTCATGATTCGATTCATGATTCATGATTCGATTCATGATTCAATTCATGATTCATGATTCATGATTCATGATTCAATTCATGATTCATGATTCGATTCATGATTCATAAATCATGATTCGATTCATGATTCATGATTCGATTCATGATTCATGGTTCAATTCATGATTCAATTCATGATTCATAATTCAATTCATGATTCATGGTTCATGATTCGATTCATGATTTAATTCATAATTCAATTCATGATTCATGATTCGATTAATGATTCATGATTCATTTCATGATTCATGATTCATGATTCAATTCATGATTCATGATAGATTCATGATTCATGATTAAATTAATGATTCATGATTTAAATCATGATTCATGATTCAATTCATGATTCATGATTCATGATTTATGATTTAATTCATGATTCATGATTCAATTCATGATTCATGATTCAATTCATGATTCATGATTCGATTCATGATTCATGATTCGATTCATTAATCATGATTTGATTCATGATTCATGATTCATTTCATGATTCATAATTCAATTCATGATTCACTTCATGATTCGATTCATGATTCATGATTCCATTCATGATTCATAATTCATGATTCAATTCATGATTCATGATTCATGATTCATGATTCGATTCATGATTCATGATTCATGATTCTTGATTCATGATTCATGATTCATGATTCGATTCATGATTCATGATTCATGATTCATGATTCTTGATTCATGATTTGATTCATGATTCATGATTCGTTTCATGATTCATGATTCATGATTCAATCATGATTTAGTTCATGAATCATGATTCAATTTATGATTAATGATTTATGATTCAATTCATGATTCATGATTCATTTCATGATTCATGATTCAATTCATGATTCATTTCATGATTCAATTCATGATTCATGATTCAATTCATGATTTAGTTCATGATTCATGATTCAATTCATGATTCATGATTCATGATTCATGATTCAATTCATGATTTATGATTTGATTCATGATTCATGATTCAATTCATATTCATGATTCAGATTCAATGCATGATTCATGATTCGATTCATGATTCATGATTCGTGATTAATGATTCGATTCATGATTTATGATTCATGATTCATGATTTAATTCCTGATTCATGATTCGATTCATGATTTATGATTCAATTCATGATTCATGATTCATGATTAGATTGATGATTCATGATTAGATTCATGATTCATGATTCATGATTCAATTTATGATTCATGATTCATGATTAGATTCATATTTCATGATTCATGATTCGATTCATGATTCATGATTCAATTCATAAATTATGATTCATGATTCATGATTCAATTCATAATTTATGATTCATGATTCATGATTCAATTCATGATTCATGATTCATAATTCAATTCATGATTCATGATTCATGATTCAATTCATGATTTGTGATTCGATTCATGATTCGATTCATGATTCATGATTCATTTCATGATTCATTATTCAATTCATGATTCAATTCATGATTCATGATTCCATTCATGATTCATGATTCCATTCATGATTCATGATTCCATTCATGATTCATGATTCATGATTTAATTCATGATTCATGATTCGATTCATGATTCATGATTCGATTCATAAATCATTATTCAATTCATGATTCAATTTATTTTTCATGATTAGTTTCATGATTCATGATTCAATTCATAATTCATGATTCATGATTCATGATTTGATTCATGATTCATGATTCGATTCATGATTCATGATTCGATTCATGATTCATGATTCAATTAATGATTCATGATTTAAATCATGATTCATGATTCAATTCATGATTAATGATTCAATTCATGATTCATGATTCAATTCATGATTCATGATTCGATTCATGATTTATGATTCGATTCATGATTCATGATTCGATTCATGATTCATGATTCGATTCATGATTCATGATTCGATTCATGATTT
This sequence comes from Mixophyes fleayi, assembly GCF_038048845.1. NCBI lineage: Eukaryota > Metazoa > Chordata > Amphibia > Anura > Limnodynastidae > Mixophyes > Mixophyes fleayi. The sequence continues at coordinate 22,855 of NW_027447111.1, read as the reverse complement.
ATGATTCATTTCATGCTTTATAATTTAATTCATGATTCAATTCATGATTCGATTCATGATTCATGATTCCATTCATGATTCATGATTCATGATTCCATTCATGAATTATGATTCATGATTCATTTCATGATTCATGATTCATGATTCAATTCATGATTTAGTTCATGATTCATGATTCAATTCATGATTAATAATTTATGATTCAATTCATGATTCATGATTCATGATTTGATTCATGATTCATTTCATGATTCATGATTCATGATTCAATTCATGATTCAATTCATGATTCATGATTCAATTCATGATTCATGATTCATGATTTGATTCATGATTCATGATTCATGATTCATGATTCAATTCATGATTCATAAATCATGATTCATGATTCGATTGATGATTCATGATTCATGATTTAATTCCTGATTCATGATTCGATTCATGATTTATGATTCAATTCATGATTCATGATTCATGATTTGATTCATGATTCATGATTTATGATTCATGATTCATGATTCATGATTCGATTCATGATTCATGATTTATGATTCATGATTCATGATTCATGATTCGATTCATGATTCATGATTTATGATTTATGATTCATGATTCATGATTCATGATTAGATTCATGATTCATGATTCATGATTCAATTCATGATTCAATTTAAGATTCATGATTCGTTTCATGATTCATGATTCAATTCATAATTCATGATTCATGATTCATGATTCAATTCATGATTCATGATTCATGATTCAATTCATGATTCATGATTCATAATTCATGATTCATGATTCGATTCATGATTCATGATTAATGATTCATGATACATGATTTAATTCCTGATTCATGATTCGATTCATGATTTATGATTCAATTCATGATTCATGATTCATGATTCGATTCATGATTCATGATTTATGATTCATGATTCATGATTCATGATTCAATTCATGATTCATGATTCAATTCATGATTCATGATTCATGATTCGATTCATGATTCATGATTTATGATTTATGATTCATGATTCATGATTCATGATTAGATTCATGATTCATGATTTATGATTCAATTCATGATTCATGATTCATGATTTATGATTCATGATTCATGATTTAATTCATGATTCATGATTCATGATTAGATTCAAAATTCATGATTCATGATTCAATTCATGATTCATGATTCATGATTCATGATTCGATTCATGATTCATGATTCATGATTTAATTCCTGATTCATGATTCGATTCATGATTTATGATTCAATTCATGATTCATGATTCATGATTTGATTCATGATTTATGATTTATGATTCATGATTCATGATTCATGATTCAATTCATGATTCATGATTCAATTCATGATTCATGATTCGATTCATGATTCATGATTTATGATTTATGATTCATGATTCATGATTCATGATTAGATTCATGATTCATGATTCATGATTCAATTTATGATTCAATTTATGATTCATGATTCATTTCATGATTCATGATTCAATTCATAATTCATGATTCATGATTCATGATTCAATTCATGATTCATGATTCATGATTCAATTTATGATTCATGATTCATGATTCAATTCATGATTCATGATTCATGATTCATGATTCGATTCATAAATCATTATTCAATTCATGATTCAATTCATTTTTCATGATTAGTTTCATGATTCATGATTCAATTCATAATTCATGATTCATGATTCATGATTTGATTCATGATTCATGATTCTTGATTCATGATTTAGTTCATAATTCATGATTCAATTCATGATTAATGATGTATGATTCAATTCATGATTCATGATTCTTTTCATGATTTAATTCATGATTTATTTAATAATTCACGATTCAAGATTCAATTCATGATTCAATTTATGATTCATGATTCAGTTCTTGATTCATGATTCATGATTTGATTCATGATTCAATTCATGATTCATGATTTATGATTCATGATTCAATTCATGATTCATGATTCGATTCATGATTTATGATTCAAGTCATGATTCATTTCATGCATCAACAATTCATGATTCATGATTCAATTCATGATTCATGATTCGATTCATGATTTATGATTCGATTCATGATTTATGATTCGATTCATGATTCAATTCATGATTCATGATTCATTTCATGATTCATGATTCAAATTGTGATTCAGCTCATGATTCATGATTAGTTTCATGATTCATGATTCAATTCATAATTCATGATTCATGATTCATGATTTGATTCATGATTCATGATTCTTGATTCATGATTTAGTTCATAATTCATGATTCAATTCATGATTAATGATGTATGATTCAATTCATGATTCATGATTCTTTTCATGATTTAATTCATGATTTATTTAATAATTCACGATTCAAGATTCAATTCATGATTCAATTTATGATTCATGATTCAGTTCATGATTCATGATTCATGATTTGATTCATGATTCAATTCATGATTCATGATTTATGATTCATGATTCAATTCATGATTCATGATTCGATTCATGATTTATGATTCAAGTCATGATTCATTTCATGCATCAACAATTCATGATTCATGATTCAATTCATGATTCATGATTCGATTCATGATTTATGATTCGATTCATGATTTATGATTCGATTCATGATTCAATTCATGATTCATGATTCATTTCATGATTCATGATTCAAATTGTGATTCAGCTCATGATTCATGATTCAATTCATGATTCGTGATTCATGATTCTAATCAAGATTCATTATTCATGATTCATGAATTATGATTTAATTCCTGATTCATGATTCGATTCATGATTCAATTCATGATTCATGATTCATGATTAGATTCATATTTCATGATTCATGATTTAATTCATGATTGATGATTCAATTCATGATTCATGATTCATGATTAGATTCATATTTCATGATTCATGATTCAATTCATGATTCATGATTCAATTCATGATTCATGATTTGTTTCATGATTCATGATTCAATTCATAATTTATGATTCATGATTCATGATTCAATTCATAATTTATGATTCATGATTCATGATTCAATTCATGATTCGTGATTAAATTCATGATTCATGATTCAATTCATGATTCATGATTCGATTCATGATTCATGATTCAATTCATAATTTATGATTCATGATTCATGATTCAATTTATGATTGAATTCATGATTCATGATTCAATTCATGATTCATGATTCATGATTCAATTCATGATTTATTATTCGATTCATGATTCAATTTATGATTCATTTCATGATTCAATTCATGATTCATGATTCAATGCATGATTCATGATTCGATTCATGATTCATGATTCGATTCATGATTCAATTCATGATTCATGATTCATGATTCATGATTCAATTCATGATTCATGATTCGATTCATGATTCATAAATCATGATTCGATTCATGATTCATGATTCGATGCATGATTCATGGTTCAATTCATGATTCAATTCATGATTCATAATTCAATTCATGATTCATGGTTCATGATTCGATTCATGATTTAATTCATAATTCAATTCATGATTCATGATTCGATTAATGATTCATGATTCATTTCATGATTCATGATTCATGATTCAATTCATGATTCATGATAGATTCATGATTCATGATTAAATTAATGATTCATGATTTAAATCATGATTCATGATTCAATTCATGATTCATGATTCATGATTCATGATTTAATTCATGATTCATGATTCAATTCATGATTCATGATTCATGATTTATGATTTAATTCATGATTCATGATTCAATTCATGATTCATGATTCAATTCATGATTCATGATTCGATTCATGATTCGATTCATTAATCATGATTTGATTCATGATTCATGATTCATTTCATGATTCATAATTCAATTCATGATTCACTTCATGATTCGATTCATGATTCATGATTCTATTCATGATTCATAATTCATGATTCAATTCATGATTCATGATTCATGATTCATGATTCGATTCATGATTCATGATTCATGATTCTTGATTCATGATTCATGATTCATGATTCGATTCATGATTCATGATTCATGATTCTTGATTCATGATTTGATTCATGATTCATGATTCGTTTCATGATTCATGATTCATTATTCAATTCATGATTTAGTTCATGAATCATGATTCAATTTATGATTAATGATTTATGATTCAATTCATGATTCATGATTCATTTCATGATTCATGATTCAATTCATGATTCCTTTCATGATTCAATTCATGATTCATGATTCAATTCATGATTTAGTTCATGATTCATGATTCAATTCATGATTCATGATTCATGATTCATGATTCAATTCATGATTTATGACTTGATTCATGATTCATGATTCAATTCATGATTCATGATTCAATGCATGATTCATGATTCGATTCATGATTCATGATTCGTGATTCATGATTCGATTCATGATTTATGATTCATGATTCATGATTTAATTCCTGATTCATGATTCGATTCATGATTTATGATTCAATTCATGATTCATGATTCATGATTAGATTCATGATTCATGATTAGATTCATGATTCATGATTCATGATTCAATTTATGATTCATGATTCATGATTAGATTCATATTTCATGATTCATGATTCGATTCATGATTCATGATTCAATTCATAAATTATGATTCATGATTCATGATTCAATTCATAATTTATGATTCATGATTCATGATTCAATTCATGATTCATGATTCATGATTCAATTCATGATTCATGATTCATGATTCAATTCATGATTTGTGATTCGATTCATGATTCGATTCATGATTCATGATTCATTTCATGATTCATTATTCAGTTCATGATTCAATTCATGATTCATGATTCCATTCATGATTCATGATTCCATTCATGATTCATGATTCATGATTTAATTCATGATTCATGATTCGATTCATGATTCATGATTCGATTCATAAATCATTATTCAATTCATGATTCAATTCATTTTTCATGATTAGTTTCATGATTCATGATTCAATTCATAATTCATGATTCATGATTCATGATTTGATTCATGATTCATGATTCTTGATTCATGATTTAGTTCATAATTCATGATTTAATTCATGATTAATGATGTATGATTCAATTCATGATTCATGATTTTTTTCATGATTTAATTCATGATTTATTTCATAATTCACGATTCAAGATTCAATTCATGATTCAATTCATGATTCATGATTCAGTTCATGATTCATGATTCATGATTTGATTCATGATTCAATTCATGATTCATGATTTATGATTCATGATTCAATTCATGATTCATGATTCGATTCATGGTTTATGATTCAAGTCATGATTCATTTCATGCATCAACAATTCATGATTCATGATTCAATTCATGATTCATGATTTGATTCATGATTTATGATTCGATTCATGATTTATGATTCGATTCATGATTCAATTCATGATTCATGATTCATTTCATGATTCATGATTCAAATTGTGATTCAGCTCATGATTCATGATTCAATTCATGATTCATGATTCGATTCATGATTCATAAATCATGATTCGATTCATGATTCATGATTCGATGCATGATTCATGGTTCAATTCATGATTCAATTCATGATTCATAATTCAATTCATGATTCATGGTTCATGATTCGATTCATGATTTAATTCATAATTCAATTCATGATTCATGATTCGATTAATGATTCATGATTCATTTCATGATTCATGATTCATGATACAATTCATGATTCATGATAGATTCATGATTCATGATTAAATTAATGATTCATGATTTAAATCATGATTCATGATTCAATTCATGATTCATGATTCATGATTCATGATTTAATTCATGATTCATGATTCAATTCATGATTCATGATTCATGATTTATGATTTAATTCATGATTCATGATTCAATTCATGATTCATGATTCAATTCATGATTCATGATTCGATTCATGATTCGATTCATTAATCATGATTTGATTCATGATTCATGATTCATTTCATGATTCATAATTCAATTCATGATTCACTTCATGATTCGATTCATGATTCATGATTCCATTCATGATTCATAATTCATGATTCAATTCATGATTCATGATTCATGATTCATGATTCGATTCATGATTCATGATTCATGATTCTTGATTCATGATTCATGATTCATGATTCGATTCATGATTCATGATTCATGATTCTTGATTCATGATTTGATTCATGATTCATGATTCGTTTCATGATTCATGATTCATGATTCAATTCATGATTTAGTTCATGAATCATGATTCAATTTATGATTAATGATTTATGATTCAATTCATGATTCATGATTCATTTCATGATTCATGATTCAATTCATGATTCCTTTCATGATTCAATTCATGATTCATGATTCAATTCATGATTTAGTTCATGATTCATGATTCAATTCATGATTCATGATTCATGATTCATGATTCAATTCATGATTTATGACTTGATTCATGATTCATGATTCAATTCATGATTCATGATTCAATGCATGATTCATGATTCGATTCATGATTCATGATTCGTGATTCATGATTCGATTCATGATTTATGATTCATGATTCATGATTTAATTCCTGATTCATGATTCGATTCATGATTTATGATTCAATTCATGATTCATGATTCATGATTAGATTCATGATTCATGATTAGATTCATGATTCATGATTCATGATTCAATTTATGATTCATGATTCATGATTAGATTCATATTTCATGATTCATGATTCGATTCATGATTCATGATTCAATTCATAAATTATGATTCATGATTCATGATTCAATTCATAATTTATGATTCATGATTCATGATTCAATTCATGATTCATGATTCATGATTCAATTCATGATTCATGATTCATGATTCAATTCATGATTTGTGATTCGATTCATGATTCGATTCATGATTCATGATTCATTTCATGATTCATTATTCAGTTCATGATTCAATTCATGATTCATGATTCCATTCATGATTCATGATTCCATTCATGATTCATGATTCATGATTTAATTCATGATTCATGATTCGATTCATGATTCATGATTCGATTCATAAATCATTATTCAATTCATGATTCAATTCATTTTTCATGATTAGTTTCATGATTCATGATTCAATTCATAATTCATGATTCATGATTCATGATTTGATTCATGATTCATGATTCTTGATTCATGATTTAGTTCATAATTCATGATTTAATTCATGATTAATGATGTATGATTCAATTCATGATTCATGATTTTTTTCATGATTTAATTCATGATTTATTTCATAATTCACGATTCAAGATTCAATTCATGATTCAATTCATGATTCATGATTCAGTTCATGATTCATGATTCATGATTTGATTCATGATTCAATTCATGATTCATGATTTATGATTCATGATTCAATTCATGATTCATGATTCGATTCATGGTTTATGATTCAAGTCATGATTCATTTCATGCATCAACAATTCATGATTCATGATTCAATTCATGATTCATGATTTGATTCATGATTTATGATTCGATTCATGATTTATGATTCGATTCATGATTCAATTCATGATTCATGATTCATTTCATGATTCATGATTCAAATTGTGATTCAGCTCATGATTCATGATTCAATTCATGATTCGTGATTCATGATTCATGAATTAAGATTTAATTCCTGATTCATGATTCGATTCATGATTCATGATTCAATTCATGATTCATGATTCATGATTAGATTCATGATTCATGATTCATGATTCGATTCATGATTCATGATTCATGATTAGATTCATATTTCATGATTCATGATTTAATTCATGATTCATGATTCAATTCATGATTCATGATTCATGATTAGATTCATATTTCATGATTCATGATTCAATTCATGATTCATGATTCAATTCATGATTCATGATTTGTTTCATGATTCATGATTCAATTCATAATTTATGATTCATGATTCATGATTCAATTCATAATTTATGATTCATGATTCATGATTCAATTCATGATTCAATTCATGATTCATGATTAAATTCATGATTCATGATTCAATTCATGATTCATGATTCGATTCATGATTCAATTCATGATTCATGATTCAATTCATGATTAATGATTTATGATTCAATTCATGATTCATGATTCATTTCATGATTTAATTCATGATTCATTTCATGATTTATGATTCATGATTCAATTTATGATTGAATTCATGATTCATGATTCAATTCATGATTCATGATTCAATTCATGATTTATGATTCGATTCATGATTCAATTTATGATTCATTTCATGATTCAATTCATGATTCATGATTCAATGCATGATTCATGATTCGATTCATGATTCATGATTCGATTCATGATTCAATTCATGATTCATGATTCATGATTCATGATTCAATTCATGATTCATGATTCGATTCATGATTCATAATTCATGATTCGATTCATGATTCATGATTCGATTCATGATTCATGATTCAATTCATGATTCAATTCATGATTCATAATTCAATTCATGATTCATGGTTCATGATTCGATTCATGATTTAATTCATAATTCAATTCATGATTCATGATTCGATTAATGATTCATGATTCATTTCATGATTCATGATTCATGATTCAATTCATGATTCATGATAGATTCATGATTCATGATTAAATTAATGATTCATGATTTAAATCATGATTCATGATTCAATTCATGATTCATGATTCATGATTCATGATTCAATTCATGATTCAATTCATGATTCATGATTCATGATTTAATTCATGATTCATGATTCAATTCATGATTCATGATTCATGATTTATGATTTAATTCATGATTCATGATTCAAGTCATGATTCATGATTCAATTCATGATTCATGATTCGATTCATGATTCATGATTCGATTCATTAATCATGATTTGATTCATGATTCATGATTCATTTCATGATTCATAATTCAATTCATGATTCACTTCATGATTCGATTCATGATTCATGATTCCATTCATGATTCATAATTCATGATTCAATTCATGATTCATGATTCATGATTCATGATTCGATTCATGATTCATGATTCACGATTCATGATTCATGATTTGATTCATGATTCATGATTTGATTCATGATTCATGATTCGTTTCATGATTCATGATTCATGATTCAATTCATGATTTAGTTCATGATTCATGATTCAAGTTATGATTAATGATTTATGATTCAATTCATGATTCATGATTCATTTCATGATTCATGATTCAATTCATGATTCATTTCATGATTCAATTCATGATTCATGATTCAATTCATGATTTAGTTCATGATTCATGATTCAATTCATGATTCATGATTCATGATTCAATTCATGATTTATGATTTGATTCATGATTCATGATTCAATTCATGATTCATGATTCAATGCATGATTCATGATTCGATTCATGATTCATGATTCGTGATTCATGATTCGATTCATGATTCATGATTCATGATTCATGATTTAATTCCTGATTCATGATTCGATTCATGATTTATGATTCAATTCATGATTCATGATTCATGATTAGATTCATGATTCATGATTCATGATTCAATTTATGATTCATGATTCATGATTAGATTCATATTTCATGATTCATGATTCGATTCATGATTTATGATTCAATTCATGATTCATGATTTGTTTCATGATTCATGATTCAATTCATAATTTATGATTCATGATTCATGATTCAATTCATAATTTATGATTCATGATTCATGATTCAATTCATGATTCATGATTCATGATTCAATTCATGATACATGATTCATGATTTAATTCATGATTCATGATTTAGTTAATGATTCATGATTCAATTCATGATTGATGATTTATGATTCAATTCATGATTCATGATTTATTTCATGATTTAATTCATGATTCATTTCATGAATCTTGATTCATGATTCAATTCATGATTCAATTTATGATTCATGATTCGATTCATGATTCGATTCATGATTCATGATTCAATTCATGATTCATGATTTAATTCATGATTCATGATTCATGATTCGATTCATGATTCATGATTCATGATTCATGATTCAATTCATGAATCATGATTCATGATTAGATTCATAATTCATGATTCATGATTCAATTCATGATTCATGATTTTATTCATGATTCATTTCATGATTCATGATTCAATTCATAATTCAATTCATGATTCATGAGTTAATTCATGATTCGATTCATGTTTCATGATTCATAATTCAATTCATGATTCATGATTCATGATTCATGATTCAATTCATGATTCATGATTCATGATTTGATTCATGATTCATGATTTGATTCATGATTCATGATTCAATTCATGATTAATGATTTATGATTTAATTCATGATTCATGATTCATTTCATGATTCGATTCATGATTCATGATTTATGATTCATGATTCAATTTATGATTGAATTCATGATTCATGAATCAATTCATGATTCATGATTCATGATTCAATTCAAGATTTATGATTCGATTCATGATTCATGATTCAATTCATGATTCAATTCATGATTCATTTCATGATTCATGATTCCATGCATGATTCATGATTCAATTCATGATTCATTATTCGATTCATGATTTAATTCATGATTCATGATTCATTTCATGATTCATGATTCATGATTCAATTCATGATTCAGTTCATGATTCATGATTCAATTCATGATTCATGATTCGATTCATGATTCATGATTCATAATTCATGATTCAATTCATGATTCATGATTCGATTCATGATTCATGATTCAATTCATGATTCATGATTCGATTCATGATTCATGATTCATAATTCATGATTCAATTCCTGATTCATGATTCAATTCATGATTCATGATTCAATTCATGATTCATAATTCAATTCATGATTCATGGTTCATGATTCGATTCATGATTCAATTCATGATTCAATTCATGATTCATGATAGATTCATGATTCATGATTCAATTAATGATTCATGATTTAAATCACGATTCATGATTCAATTCATGATTCATGATTCATGATTCAATTCATGATTCGATTCATGATTCATGGTTCGATTCATGATTCATGGTTCGATTCATGATTCATGATTAAATTAATGATTCATGATTTAAATCATGATTCATGATTCAATTCATGATTCAATTCATGATTCATAATTCAATTCATGATTCATTATTCAATTCATGATTCATGATTAGATTCATGATTCATGATTCGATTCATGATTCATGATTCATTTCATGATTCATAATTCAATTCATGTTTCAATTCATGATTCGATTCATGATTCATGATTCCATTCATGATTCATAATTCATGATTCAATTCATGATTCATAATTCATGATTCGATTCATGATTCATGATTCTTGATTCATGATTTGATTCATGATTCATGATTCGTTTCATGATTCATGATTAATGATTCAATTCATGATTTAGTTCATGATTCATGATTAAATTCATGATTAATGATTTATGATTCAATTCATGATTCATTTCATGATACATGATTCAATTCATGATTCATTTCATGATTCAATTCATGATTCATGATTCAATTCATGATTTAGTTCATGATTCATGATTCAATTCATGATTCATGATTCAGTTCATGATTTATGATTCGATTCATGATTCATGATTCAATTCATGATTCATTTTATGATTCAATTCATGATTCATGATTCAATGCATGATTCATGATTCGATTCATGATTCATGATTCGATTCATGATTCAATTCATGATTCATGATTCATTTCATGATTCATGATTCATTTCATGATTCATGATTCATGATTCAATTCATGATTCAGTTTATGATTCATGATTCAATTCATGATTCATGATTCGATTCATGATTCATGATTCATGAATCATAATTCATGATTCAATTCCTGATTCATGATTCGATTCATGATTCATGATTCAATTCATGATTCAATTCATGATTCATAATTTAATTCATGATTCATGATTCATTTCATGATTCATGATTCATGATTCAATTCATGATTCATGATTCATGATTCAATTAATGATTCATGATTTAAATCATGATTCATGATTCAATTCATGATTCATGATTCATGATTCAATTCATGATTCGATTCATGAATCATGATTCGATTCATGATTCATGATTTGATTCATGATTCATGATTCAATTAATGATTCATGATTTAATTCATGATTCATGATTCGATTCATGGTTTATGATTCAAGTCATGATTCATTTCATGCATCAACAATTCATGATTCATGATTCAATTCATGATTCATGATTTGATTCATGATTTATGATTCGATTCATGATTTATGATTCGATTCATGATTCAATTCATGATTCATGATTCATTTCATGATTCATGATTCAAATTGTGATTCAGCTCATGATTCATGATTCAATTCATGATTCGTGATTCATGATTCATGAATTAAGATTTAATTCCTGATTCATGATTCGATTCATGATTCATGATTCAATTCATGATTCATGATTCATGATTAGATTCATGATTCATGATTCATGATTCGATTCATGATTCATGATTCATGATTAGATTCATATTTCATGATTCATGATTTAATTCATGATTCATGATTCAATTCATGATTCATGATTCATGATTAGATTCATATTTCATGATTCATGATTCAATTCATGATTCATGATTCAATTCATGATTCATGATTTGTTTCATGATTCATGATTCAATTCATAATTTATGATTCATGATTCATGATTCAATTCATAATTTATGATTCATGATTCATGATTCAATTCATGATTCAATTCATGATTCATGATTAAATTCATGATTCATGATTCAATTCATGATTCATGATTCGATTCATGATTCAATTCATGATTCATGATTCAATTCATGATTAATGATTTATGATTCAATTCATGATTCATGATTCATTTCATGATTTAATTCATGATTCATTTCATGATTTATGATTCATGATTCAATTTATGATTGAATTCATGATTCATGATTCAATTCATGATTCATGATTCAATTCATGATTTATGATTCGATTCATGATTCAATTTATGATTCATTTCATGATTCAATTCATGATTCATGATTCAATGCATGATTCATGATTCGATTCATGATTCATGATTCGATTCATGATTCAATTCATGATTCATGATTCATGATTCATGATTCAATTCATGATTCATGATTCGATTCATGATTCATAATTCATGATTCGATTCATGATTCATGATTCGATTCATGATTCATGATTCAATTCATGATTCAATTCATGATTCATAATTCAATTCATGATTCATGGTTCATGATTCGATTCATGATTTAATTCATAATTCAATTCATGATTCATGATTCGATTAATGATTCATGATTCATTTCATGATTCATGATTCATGATTCAATTCATGATTCATGATAGATTCATGATTCATGATTAAATTAATGATTCATGATTTAAATCATGATTCATGATTCAATTCATGATTCATGATTCATGATTCATGATTCAATTCATGATTCAATTCATGATTCATGATTCATGATTTAATTCATGATTCATGATTCAATTCATGATTCATGATTCATGATTTATGATTTAATTCATGATTCATGATTCAAGTCATGATTCATGATTCAATTCATGATTCATGATTCGATTCATGATTCATGATTCGATTCATTAATCATGATTTGATTCATGATTCATGATTCATTTCATGATTCATAATTCAATTCATGATTCACTTCATGATTCGATTCATGATTCATGATTCCATTCATGATTCATAATTCATGATTCAATTCATGATTCATGATTCATGATTCATGATTCGATTCATGATTCATGATTCACGATTCATGATTCATGATTTGATTCATGATTCATGATTTGATTCATGATTCATGATTCGTTTCATGATTCATGATTCATGATTCAATTCATGATTTAGTTCATGATTCATGATTCAAGTTATGATTAATGATTTATGATTCAATTCATGATTCATGATTCATTTCATGATTCATGATTCAATTCATGATTCATTTCATGATTCAATTCATGATTCATGATTCAATTCATGATTTAGTTCATGATTCATGATTCAATTCATGATTCATGATTCATGATTCAATTCATGATTTATGATTTGATTCATGATTCATGATTCAATTCATGATTCATGATTCAATGCATGATTCATGATTCGATTCATGATTCATGATTCGTGATTCATGATTCGATTCATGATTCATGATTCATGATTCATGATTTAATTCCTGATTCATGATTCGATTCATGATTTATGATTCAATTCATGATTCATGATTCATGATTAGATTCATGATTCATGATTCATGATTCAATTTATGATTCATGATTCATGATTAGATTCATATTTCATGATTCATGATTCGATTCATGATTTATGATTCAATTCATGATTCATGATTTGTTTCATGATTCATGATTCAATTCATAATTTATGATTCATGATTCATGATTCAATTCATAATTTATGATTCATGATTCATGATTCAATTCATGATTCATGATTCATGATTCAATTCATGATACATGATTCATGATTTAATTCATGATTCATGATTTAGTTAATGATTCATGATTCAATTCATGATTGATGATTTATGATTCAATTCATGATTCATGATTTATTTCATGATTTAATTCATGATTCATTTCATGAATCTTGATTCATGATTCAATTCATGATTCAATTTATGATTCATGATTCGATTCATGATTCGATTCATGATTCATGATTCAATTCATGATTCATGATTTAATTCATGATTCATGATTCATGATTCGATTCATGATTCATGATTCATGATTCATGATTCAATTCATGAATCATGATTCATGATTAGATTCATAATTCATGATTCATGATTCAATTCATGATTCATGATTTTATTCATGATTCATTTCATGATTCATGATTCAATTCATAATTCAATTCATGATTCATGAGTTAATTCATGATTCGATTCATGTTTCATGATTCATAATTCAATTCATGATTCATGATTCATGATTCATGATTCAATTCATGATTCATGATTCATGATTTGATTCATGATTCATGATTTGATTCATGATTCATGATTCAATTCATGATTAATGATTTATGATTTAATTCATGATTCATGATTCATTTCATGATTCGATTCATGATTCATGATTTATGATTCATGATTCAATTTATGATTGAATTCATGATTCATGAATCAATTCATGATTCATGATTCATGATTCAATTCAAGATTTATGATTCGATTCATGATTCATGATTCAATTCATGATTCAATTCATGATTCATTTCATGATTCATGATTCCATGCATGATTCATGATTCAATTCATGATTCATTATTCGATTCATGATTTAATTCATGATTCATGATTCATTTCATGATTCATGATTCATGATTCAATTCATGATTCAGTTCATGATTCATGATTCAATTCATGATTCATGATTCGATTCATGATTCATGATTCATAATTCATGATTCAATTCATGATTCATGATTCGATTCATGATTCATGATTCAATTCATGATTCATGATTCGATTCATGATTCATGATTCATAATTCATGATTCAATTCCTGATTCATGATTCAATTCATGATTCATGATTCAATTCATGATTCATAATTCAATTCATGATTCATGGTTCATGATTCGATTCATGATTCAATTCATGATTCAATTCATGATTCATGATAGATTCATGATTCATGATTCAATTAATGATTCATGATTTAAATCACGATTCATGATTCAATTCATGATTCATGATTCATGATTCAATTCATGATTCGATTCATGATTCATGGTTCGATTCATGATTCATGGTTCGATTCATGATTCATGATTAAATTAATGATTCATGATTTAAATCATGATTCATGATTCAATTCATGATTCAATTCATGATTCATAATTCAATTCATGATTCATTATTCAATTCATGATTCATGATTAGATTCATGATTCATGATTCGATTCATGATTCATGATTCATTTCATGATTCATAATTCAATTCATGTTTCAATTCATGATTCGATTCATGATTCATGATTCCATTCATGATTCATAATTCATGATTCAATTCATGATTCATAATTCATGATTCGATTCATGATTCATGATTCTTGATTCATGATTTGATTCATGATTCATGATTCGTTTCATGATTCATGATTAATGATTCAATTCATGATTTAGTTCATGATTCATGATTAAATTCATGATTAATGATTTATGATTCAATTCATGATTCATTTCATGATACATGATTCAATTCATGATTCATTTCATGATTCAATTCATGATTCATGATTCAATTCATGATTTAGTTCATGATTCATGATTCAATTCATGATTCATGATTCAGTTCATGATTTATGATTCGATTCATGATTCATGATTCAATTCATGATTCATTTTATGATTCAATTCATGATTCATGATTCAATGCATGATTCATGATTCGATTCATGATTCATGATTCGATTCATGATTCAATTCATGATTCATGATTCATTTCATGATTCATGATTCATTTCATGATTCATGATTCATGATTCAATTCATGATTCAGTTTATGATTCATGATTCAATTCATGATTCATGATTCGATTCATGATTCATGATTCATGAATCATAATTCATGATTCAATTCCTGATTCATGATTCGATTCATGATTCATGATTCAATTCATGATTCAATTCATGATTCATAATTTAATTCATGATTCATGATTCATTTCATGATTCATGATTCATGATTCAATTCATGATTCATGATTCATGATTCAATTAATGATTCATGATTTAAATCATGATTCATGATTCAATTCATGATTCATGATTCATGATTCAATTCATGATTCGATTCATGAATCATGATTCGATTCATGATTCATGATTTGATTCATGATTCATGATTCAATTAATGATTCATGATTTAAATCATGATTCATGATTCAATTCATGATTCATGATTCAATTCATGATTCATGATTCGATTCATGATTCATGATTCGATTCATGATTTATGATTCGATTCATGATTCATGATTCGATTCATGATTCATGATTCGATTCATGATTCATGATTCAATTCATGATTCATAATTCAATTCATGATTCATGATTCGATTCATGATTCATGATTCGATTCATGATTCATGATTCATTTCATGATTCATAATTCAATTCATGATTTAATTCATTATTCGATTCATGATTCATGATTCCATTCATGATTCATGATTCATGATTCAATTCATGATTCATGATTCATGATTCGATTCATGATTCATGATTCTTGATTCATGATTTGATTCATGATTCATGATTCAATTCATGATTCATGATTCATGATTCGATCATGATTCATGATTCTTGATTCATGATTTGATTCATGATTCATGATTCGTTTCATGATTCATGAATTATGATTCAATTCATGATTTAGTTCATGATTCATGATTAAATTCATGATTAATGATTTATGATTCAATTCATGATTCATGATTCATTTCATGATTCATGATTCAATTCATGATTCATTTCATGATTCAATTCATGATTCATGATTCAATTCATGATTCATGATTCATGATTCAGTTCATGATTTATGATTCGATTCATGATTCATGATTCAATTCATGATTCATTTCACGATTCAATTCATGATTCATGATTCAATGCATGATTCATGATTCGATTCATGATTCATGATTCGATTCATGATTCAATTCATGATTCATGATTCATGATTCAATTCATGATTCAGTTCATGATTCATGATTCAATTCATAATTCATGATTCGATTCATGATTGATGATTTATGATTCATAATTCATGATTCAATTCCTGATTCATGATTCGATTCATGATTCATGATTCGATTCATGATTCATGATTCAATTCATGATTCAATTCATGATTCATAATTCAATTCATGATTCATGATTCATGATTCAATTCATGATTCATGATTCGATTCATGATTCATGATTCAATTAATGATTTATGATTTAAATCATGATTCATGATTCAATTCATGATTTATGATTCGATTCATGATTCATGATTCGATTCATGATTCATGATTCAATTCATGATTCGATTCATGATTCATGATTCGATTCATGATTCATGATTCAATTAATGATTCATGATTTAAATCATGATTCATGATTCAATTCATGATTAATGATTCAATTCATGATTCATGATTCAATTCATGATTCATGATTCGATTCATGATTTATGATTCGATTCATGATTCATGATTCGATTCATGATTCATGATTCGATTCATGATTCATGATTCGATTCATGATTTATGATTCATTTCATGCTTCATAATTTAATTCATGATTCAATTCATGATTCGATTCATGATTCATGATTCCATTCATGATTCATGATTCATAATTCAATTCATGAATTATGATTCATGATTCGTTTCATGATTCATGATTCATGATTCAATTCATGATTTAGTTCATGATTCATGATTCAATTCATGATTAATGATTTATGATTCAATTCATGATTCATGATTCATTTCATGATTTAATTCATGATTCATTTCATGATTCATGATTCAATTCATGATTCAATTCATGATTCATGATTCAATTCATGATTCATGATTTGATTCATGATTCATGATTCATGATTCATGATTCAATTCATGATTCATGATTCATGATTCATGATTCGATTCATGATTCATGATTCATGATTTAATTCCTGATTCATGATTCGATTCATGATTTATGATTCAATTCATGATTCATGATTCATGATTTGATTCATGATTCATGATTTATGATTCATGATTCATGATT
The DNA here is from genome assembly GCF_038048845.1 of Mixophyes fleayi. Lineage (NCBI taxonomy): Eukaryota > Metazoa > Chordata > Amphibia > Anura > Limnodynastidae > Mixophyes > Mixophyes fleayi. The sequence continues at coordinate 3,819 of NW_027447111.1, read as the reverse complement.
CATGATTTAGTTCATGATTCATGATTCAATTCATGATTAATGATTTATGATTCAATTCATGATTCATGATTCATTTCATGATTTAATTCATGATTCATTTCATGATTCATGATTCATGATTCAATTCATGATTCAATTCATGATTCATGATTCAATTCATGATTCATGATTTGATTCATGATTCATGATTCATGATTCGATTCATGATTCATGATTCATGATTTAATTCCTGATTCATGATTCGATTCATGATTTATGATTCAATTCATGATTCATGATTCATGATTTGATTCATGATTCATGATTCGTTTCATGATTCATGATTCATGATTCAATTCATGATTTAGTTCATGATTCATGATTCAATTCATGATTAATGATTTATGATTCAATTCATGATTCATGATTCATTTCATGATTTAATTCATGATTCATTTCATGATTCATGATTCATGATTCAATTCATGATTCAATTCATGATTCATGATTCAATTCATGATTCATGATTTGATTCATGATTCATGATTCATGATTCATGATTCAATTCATGATTCATGATTCATGATTCATGATTCGATTCATGATTCATGATTCATGATTTAATTCCTGATTCATGATTCGATTCATGATTTATGATTCAATTCATGATTCATGATTCATGATTTGATTCATGATTCATGATTCGATTCATGATTCATGATTAGATTCATGATTCATGATTCAATTCATGATTCAATTTATGATTCATGATTCATTTCATGATTCATGATTCAATTCATAATTCATGATTCATGATTCATGATTCAATTCATGATTCATGATTCATGATTCAATTCATGATTCATGATTCATGATTCAATTCATGATTCATGATTCATGATTCGATTCATGATTCATGATTTATGATTCATGATTCATGATTCATGATTCATGATTCGTGATTCATGATTAGATTCATGATTCATGATTCATGATTCAATTCATGATTCAATTTATGATTCATGATTCGTTTCATGATTCATGATTCAATTCATGATTCATGATTTGATTCATGATTCATGATTCATGATTCATGATTCAATTCATGATTCATGATTCATGATTCATGATTCGATTCATGATTCATGATTCATGATTTAATTCCTGATTCATGATTCGATTCATGATTTATGATTCAATTCATGATTCATGATTCATGATTTGATTCATGATTCATGATTTATGATTCATGATTCATGATTCATGATTTAGTTCATGATTCATGATTCAATTCATGATTAATGATTTATGATTCAATTCATGATTCATGATTCATTTCATGATTTAATTCATGATTCATTTCATGATTCATGATTCATGATTCAATTCATGATTCAATTCATGATTCATGATTCAATTCATGATTCATGATTTGATTCATGATTCATGATTCATGATTCGATTCATGATTCATGATTCATGATTTAATTCCTGATTCATGATTCGATTCATGATTTATGATTCAATTCATGATTCATGATTCATGATTTGATTCATGATTCATGATTCGTTTCATGATTCATGATTCATGATTCAATTCATGATTTAGTTCATGATTCATGATTCAATTCATGATTAATGATTTATGATTCAATTCATGATTCATGATTCATTTCATGATTTAATTCATGATTCATTTCATGATTCATGATTCATGATTCAATTCATGATTCAATTCATGATTCATGATTCAATTCATGATTCATGATTTGATTCATGATTCATGATTCATGATTCATGATTCAATTCATGATTCATGATTCATGATTCATGATTCGATTCATGATTCATGATTCATGATTTAATTCCTGATTCATGATTCGATTCATGATTTATGATTCAATTCATGATTCATGATTCATGATTTGATTCATGATTCATGATTCGATTCATGATTCATGATTAGATTCATGATTCATGATTCAATTCATGATTCAATTTATGATTCATGATTCATTTCATGATTCATGATTCAATTCATAATTCATGATTCATGATTCATGATTCAATTCATGATTCATGATTCATGATTCAATTCATGATTCATGATTCATGATTCAATTCATGATTCATGATTCATGATTCGATTCATGATTCATGATTTATGATTCATGATTCATGATTCATGATTCATGATTCGTGATTCATGATTAGATTCATGATTCATGATTCATGATTCAATTCATGATTCAATTTATGATTCATGATTCGTTTCATGATTCATGATTAAATTCATAATTCATGATTCATGATTCATGATTCAATTCATGATTCATGATTCATGAATCAATTCATGATTCATGATTCATGATTCAATTCATGATTCATGATTAATGATTTGATTCATGATTCATGATTCTTGATTCATGATTTAGTTCATTATTCATGATTCAATTCATGATTCAATTCATGATTCATGATTCAATTCATGATTCACGATTCATGATTCAATTCATGATTCAATTCATGATTCATGATTCAATTCATGATTCATGATTCATGATTCAATTCATGATTTATTTCATGATTCATGATTCAATTCATGATTTATTTCATGATTCATGATTCAATTCATGATTCGATTCATGATTCATGATTCGATTCATGAGTCATGATTCAATTCATGATTCATGATTCATTTCATGATTCATTATTCAATTCATGATTCAATTCATGATTCATGATTTGATTCATGATTCATGATTCGATTCATGATTTATGATTCCATTCATGATTCATGATTCATGATTCAATTCATGATTCATGATTCATGATTCAATTCATAATTCATGATTTCTTTTATGATTCATGATTTAATTCATAATTCATGACTCATGATTCATGATTTAATTCATGATTCACGATTCATGATTCACTTCATGATTCATCATTTGATTCATGATTCACGATTCTTGATTTAGTTCATGATTCATGATTCAATTCATGATTAATGATTTATGATTCAATTCATGATTCATGATTCATTTAATGATTTAATTCATGATTCATTTCATGATTCACGATTCAATTCATGATTCATGATTCATGATTTGATTCATGATTCATGATTTGATTCATGATTCATGATTCATAATTCATGATTCAATTCATGATTCATGATTTCATTCATGATTCATGATTCAATTCATGATTAATGATTTATGATTTAATTCATGATTCATGATTCATTTTATGATTTAATTCATAATTCATTTCATGATTATGATTCATGATTCAATTTATGATTGAATTCATGATTCATGATTCAATTCATGATTCATGATTCATGATTCAATTAATGATTCATGATTTAAATCATGATTCATGATTCAATTCATGATTCATGATTCAATTCATGATTCATGATTCATGATTCAATTCATGATTCGATTCATGAATCATGATTTGATTCATGATTCATGATTCAATTAATGATTCATGATTTAAATCATGATTCAATTCATGATTCATGATTCAATTCATGATTCATGATTCGATTCATGATGCATGATTCAATTAATGATTCATGATTTAAATCATGATTCATGATTCAATTCATGATTCATGATTCAATTCATGATTCATGATTCGATTCATGATTTATGATTCGATTCATGATTCATGATTCGATTCATGATTCATGATTCGATTCATGATTCATGATTCAATTCATGATTCATAATTCAATTCATGATTCATGATTCAATTCATGATTCATGATTCGATTCATGATTCATGATTCGATTCATGATTCATGATCATTTCATGATTCATATTCAA